>NW_021825897.1:0-14108 GCF_006345805.1 Octopus sinensis | reverse complement strand
GGACAATAAAGAAATAAGAATCGTTATCACGCTGGGTAAATGTTTAAACGGTGTTTCGTTTGTCCTTACGTTCTGAGTTCAAATTCCGTCGACTTCATCTTTTATCTTTTTTTTTGGGGGGGTGGGGGCGATAATAGGAGATGAGTATTGGGGTCGATCTGATCGACTAGACCGAAATTGCATACCTTGTGCCAACATTTGGAACCAATATTAATTGGCTGTAAGGCAGTGAGCTGGCAGAGTTATTAGTACTCCGAACAAAATGCTTAACGGCATATCGTCCGGTTTTACGTTCTGAATTCAAATTCCGCTATGGTCGATTTTGCCTTTCATCCTTTCGTGTTTCATGTCGTTAAAACAAGTACCTATTTCTATATTACCCACAAGGGGCTAAACACAGAGTGGACAAACAAGGACAGACATAGGTATTAAGTCGATTACATCGACCCCAGTGCGTAACTGGTACTTAATTTATCGACCTCGAAAGGATGAAAGGCAAAGTCGACCTCGGTGGAATTTGAACTCACAACGTACCCCAGACGAAATACCGCTAAGCATTTCGCCCGGCGTGCTAACGTTTCTGCCAGCAAAACAAGTACCATTTGAGTACTGAGGTCAATGTAATCGACTTGCCCAATATAATCGACTTCCCCAAATTTCAGTAGATTAAAATGAATCCGCGCACCCGTGAAGTAGATTTAAAATATTTAGAATAGTAATTTCATCGTTGTATATGAATATGCATATACATCATTATTAGAAACTCTGTTGGCTGAATAAACAGATCAACAGGTAAAATGCAACGTTGTATTTCGGTATGCCTTTTTAGTTATTGAATTCCAACCCTACAGATGTTTATTTTGCTGTCTAACCCTTAGGAACCGATAAAATATAGTACCAGTCAAGGATCTTTTCGGTTTGAACGGCAGTTTCTTCTAGCGGTGTCATATGAAATTGTCACCCATAATTATGACCCTAGTATCGATCTATTGCATTTCAATCTGTTTTAGGGCTAGGGTTAGTTAAGGTTAGTTAGGGTTAGGGTTAGGGTTAGGGATGGAGGGCAGGGTATCTTTTTTTCTTCAGAAATGTAAATAAACCCAATCTGTTTCTTAAACGAGGGACATATTCATACGGCACAGAATGTTTTCACCTCAATAGACGGTCATTGATTGGCTGAAATTGCAGAAATTGAATAAAAAAAACAACAAATATCTTACAAACTATAGAATTTTCTCAATAAAGCCAAGAGAAAAAGATGTTTTATAAACACATTCTACCAGTATACGAAGTTTAAAATTTTTTAGTTACCTAGAAATTATGTTAAAAACTGCCGTTCAAACCGAAAAGATCCCCAGTCAAATTCTGGGGTAGATTGAAACCAGTTGTTCTCAACCAGGATCCACATGACCCTTGGATCGGAGTCCATATAAGATTTTGTTGTTAAAGTTTATGTACAATAAATTATGCTTCTGCAATACAATTATTTTTTTCACAATTCCTAATAATATTTTATTATAAAAATATACTCTTTTACTCTTTTACTCTTTTACTTGTTTCAGTCATTTGACTGCGGCCATGCTGGAGCACCGCCTTTAGTCGAGCAAATCGACCCCGGGACTTATTCTTTGGAAGCCTAGTACTTAATCTATCGGGCTCTTTTCCCGAACCGCTAAGTTACGGGGACGTACACACACCACCATCGGTTGTCATGTGATGTTGGGGGGACAAACACAGACACACAAACATATACACACATATATATATATATATATATATATATATATATATATACATACGACGGGCTTCTTTCAGTTTCCGTCTACCAAATCCACTTACAAGGCTTTGGTCTGCCCGAGGCTATAGTAGAAGACACTTGCCCAAGGTCCCACACAGTGGGACTGAACCTAGAATCATGCGGTTGGTAAGCAGGCTACTTACCACACAGACACTCCTGCGCCTGGTAGGATTTTTTTAAACATCGAATAGCTATGATAGCGCATCCGAGTAAAATAGAAATCAAAGAGGTCCATAGGCAAAACACGGTTGTAAATTACTTATTTAAACGATTGGGGCCTTGTATCACTTACAGGTCTACAAGGTAGGGAATATGGAGATGGCTGGATGGTAGAGATGAAAAATCTTCAGTCAAAATGAATTGTGATATTGAATTTTAACTTCAGTTCTGAGTTTAAATCCCAACCTGATTAACTTCAGCGTTCACCCTTTCAACACCTTCCCTTAAAATGTTAATCATCGTGATTATCTTCACCGTTTTCAGTGTGTACTTCTGTGTGATTAAGAAATTGGATTCAGGCCTGGTTGTGTGGTTAAGAAGCTCGCTTTGCAACCACGTGCTTTCAGGTTCAGTTCCACTGCGCGACACCGTGAGCAAATATCATCTACTAGAGCTCCGAACCGACCGACCAATTTCTTGTGAGTGAATTTTGCGAGTGGAAACTGTGTGGATACCCGTCATATATATGCATGTGTCTATCTTTCTCTCTGTCTGATGGCTGCCTGCCTATTTGTCTTTGTGTTTGTGTATACCCCGCACCACTGCTTGACAACTGGTGCTGGTTTTTTGACGTCTCTGTAACTTAGCTGTTCGACAATAGAGACGAAAGAATAAGCATCAGGTTTTAAAAGTAAGTATTAAATTTTTAAAAATTGATTAAGAGTGGCTGTGTGGTAAGTAGCTTGTTTACCAACCACATGGTTCCGGGTTCAGTCCCACTGCGTGGCACCTTGGGCAAGTATCTTCTGCTATAGCCTCGGGCCGACCAATGCCTTGTGAGTGGATTTGGTTGACGGAAACTGAAAGAAGCCCGTCGTATATATGTATATATATATGTATGTGTGAGTATATGTTCGTGTGTCTGCGTTTGTCCCCCCCCCCAACATCGCTTGACAACCGATGCTGGTGTGTTTACGTCCCCGTTACTTAGCGGTTTGGCAAAAGAGACCGATAGAATAAGTACTGGGCTTACAAAAGAATAAGTCCTAGGGTCGATTTGCACGATTAAAGGCGATGCTCCAGCATGGCCACAGTCAAATGACTGAAACAAGTAAAAAGTAAAAAGTAAAAAAAAAAAATAAATAAAGAATTGTTTATGATTCCATACTTCTGAGCTCAACACTTTCACAACAATATGGTAAAAGCCGCAAAAACAAAAATAATCTTCTGCTGTAGCGACGAGAAAGCAGCAAGGGTTCAATTTCTCGTTGAAATCGCTTCAACTGTACTATATTTATGCTCTTAATTCTCACGAGAAAATCATAAACGTCACAACTTGTCATTATCCGATTTTTCTTATATTTAGATAAGGCATGTGTATTGTTTATGTCTTGTCAGTATGAGATGAATATTTTCTAACAATGAGGGAGTAAAAATAAGAATAAACGAACTTTTCCGAATACGCCCTGAAGAAAAGCCAAGGAAACCTGACTTTGTGTAGCTATTACACAGCTATTAAGAAATTTCATCTAACTAATAGGATTAGAATAACCATAATTTTTAACGTTGCAGCTTAACGAGTGGCTTATTTTATCCCTGTAATCTAAAAACCATAGACTATAAAATTGGCGAAATATAGATATAGCTTACAGTAATATGGACTTAATCTACAGGCTGCCGACAATAAAACCTGCGAAATAACCGAACAATAAAAAGAAAACACGATTTATATATATTTACTTAATTATACGTATTGTTTTATATCTCGTTCTCATTTCTTTCCGCTTGTTTTTTCATGTCCAATGAAATGGCAATGAATTCCATTTTTTTATATAACCATCAGCGTTCTTAACGTTAAGTATCCCTAAAAATTTCACCCCTCTCCATGCACAGACAAAAGTTTATATGTCTGTGTGTGTGTGTGTATGTGTGTGTGTGTAAAATTAAAGATAACATAACGATACCAAGTTGGGATGGCTTAACAATCAGCCATCTATAAAGAAACGCAGCTTCTATTATAGGGTATATATATCCTATCCTTACCAGCGTTTACTCCATCATTATCAGCGACGACTACGTGGATTAGAATTTGAAACGACTGACGCCATTTTTATTGCATTTTAAAACACGATCGAGACAAAATTATTCATGGCCTTATAGCATTTCCTTTTCGTGAGGAGAGCGGATGAACTCTGAATGGGTACACACGCACAAGGACATATACCTACATATACACACATACATTAACAGCACGCGCACGTCCAAATACTCGTACGCACATATATGAATATGTATGCGTGTGTATATACATACATGCATACATATATATATATATTATATATATATATATATACATATGCTATATATATGGTTATATGTGTAATATATATTATATATATATATATATATATATATATATATATGCATATGCATATATATGCTAAGATATGGTTATATATAGTGTATATATATATATGCATATATATGTTGTATGTAAATGTAAATATGTGTGCGTGTGTATATGTATATACACACACACATATATATATGTGCATATATATACATGCATATTTACACACACACACACATACATATATATATATATTTATATAAATATATATATTATATATACATATGTACATATATATATACACATATATATATATATATATATATATATATAATATTATATATATATATATATATATATATATATATAATAATTTTATTATTTATGTGAGAGTTCGATAGCCATTTCGGTTGCCGGCATATTGCGTCTTATTTTTATAGTTTGGAAAGGTGGCCATATTTCATTGCCCCTCGCGTATCAAGTTACAGGATATGATAGCATTAATCTCGACTAGAGTAACACGGTCGCTCTGTGTTATACATCTCCATATCGTATTACAAAACTGTAACGACTTACGAAAGATATATATATATATATTTTTTATCGTCAAATTTGAATATGCTATGTTTAAGAGCCGTAGCCTTACTCCGGGGTAACCAAACCATCTCCGTTGCTTGCGTGCCTTTTATTCATAGATAGTTATATGAGCTGGAGCGTTTATAGGAGTCATTTTTTTTTTCTAAAGTGAGGATGAGGTGTTGTTTTTGCTTCATTTCTTCAATACATTAACACGCTGTATGAAGTTAAAATAATAATGCCAAGATTAATACTATAGTAATGGTGGTGGTGATATTATTAGATAGTTGTACTGAAGTGATGTCAGTGATAGTGTTGATAATGATGGCGGCAATAATGCAGTAGCTGTTATTAATATAGTAGAGTTGTAAATGAGTGAAACACACTCATTGGTTTATAAAATTATACATAATATCGTGCGGCATTTAATCGCGTCCCCTTATGTTCTCTGTTCGAAAATAACCAAGGCAAGTCTTTCTTCTTTTCTTTGTTTAGAAATGCCAAATATTAGGAGCCGATTAAGTCGATTCTATTCCTTCTTCTTGTCCCACCCGAAAAATATCCGGCCTTATACCTATATTAGAAATACCTATATTAGAAAGATTTAGTGTTGCTGTCATTATTATTATATTATTATTATTATTATTATTATTATTATTATTATTATTATTATTATTATTATTATTATTATCATTATTGTTATTGTTATTGTTGTTGTTGTTGTTGTTGTTGTTGTTGCTGCTGTTATTATTATTATTATTATTATTATTATTATTATTATTATTATTTATTATTATTATATTGTCATTATTATTACTCTGCCGAGTTCGACTTCGGAGCCGACGAAATAAGTACCAGTTGGGCACTGGGGTCAATGTAAACGACTATCTTCCTCCTTCAAATTCCAAACCTTGTGACTATAGTAGAAAGGATTATTATTATTATTATTATCATTATTATTATTATTATTATTATTATTATTATTATTATTATTATTATTATTATTTATGATGAGTGAGAGAGCAGTGCATGCCATCAATCAAAGTGACACTGGGGTAAAATATACGAAGCCCAATATACCCATCATGACTACCCGTCTGATAAAGGTACACCAGGCACATGCATCACAACCATATGTGCGCGACATGGTGATCTCATATCAAGATAAACGAAACTGCACTGACCTACAGGTGGGGCCCAGTTAGAATTTTCTTCAGGTTGAGTAGCCCATCCCGCTCAAAAGGTCCCTGAATAAGGTTTGTTTAAGGATGTTGAAAGAACCACCCATGTTTCCAGAGGTGAATTATTCAAACCCCAAGAATCCCTCTCAACACATGGCTATGATGCTCCCCCACTACTTCTGCTCGCGATCAGAGATGCACATATCGTCAGCCACTAAGGGATATGCTCAACTGTTATGGTCAAACAACTGACAGCAAATCTGTGGTATGAGCAGAATATTTGCTGTAGCCCCTCTTTTATACCAAGACAAAACAATGTACATGATAACACTTCCAACCAGTTAAGATCAGAAGCCATGAGAGCCACTGCCTGGTACTGCATCAGGGCATAGGTACTGCATCATATTATTATTATTATTATTATCATTATTATTGTTGTTGCTGTTGTTATTATTATTGTTGTTATTATTGTTGTTGTTGTTTTTGTTGTTGTTGAGTGAGAGAGTAGTGCATGCCATCAAAGTGACACTGGGGTAAAATATACGAAGCCCAGTATACCCATCATAACTACCCGTCTGATAAGGGTACACCAGGCACATGCATCACAACCATATGTGCTCAACATGGGGATCTCATATCATGACAAACAGCGCATAACCTTGCAGGTGGGGCCCAGTTACAATTTTCTTCAGGTTGAGTAGCCTATCCCGCTCAAAAGGTCCCTGAATAAGGGTTGTTTAAGGATGTTGAACGAAACACCCATGTTTCCAAAGGTGAATTATCCAAAACCCAAAGTATTCCTTTCAACATATGGCTATGATGCTCCCCCCCCACCACTACTTCTGCTCGTGATCAGAGATGCACATATCGTCAGCCATTAAGGGACATGGTCAACTGGTTATGGTCAAACGCTGACAAGCAAATCTGTGGTATTGAGCAGAATATTTGCTGTAGCCCATCTTTTATACCAAGACAAAACAATGTACATGATAACACTTCCAATCAGTTAAGATCAGAAGCCATGAAAGCTACTACCTGGTACTGCATCAGGGCATTTATTATTAAAAGTTTCTATTTTTTGCTTGGCTTTTGCTTTGTATTTGTACAAGTTGACTCCAAGTCTCACCCAGAGACCTCAAAAGACAAGTTAGAAGTTCAAGTTATGCCTAGGATGCCATATATTTGGTCTTGCACAGAGTATTGTTCTAGAGAATGTCTGTCAAAACATAAGTAAATTAGAAGTTTGTTTTAAAAGTAATTTTATCATAGTATGATAGTCTGATGTTAAGATGACTATAAAAGGAGTTTGCTGTTGTGTACGTTTAAAAGTATTTCGACACTGTTTACGGATTAAAATATTTGGGGGATTACATAGACAATATTTTAGGATACCATATTAGCATTGTATAAGGGTAAATATATATATATATATATATATTATTTTTTTTTGATAAGCTGGCCATTGATAAAATTTTTTTCTCGAAAAAAATTTTATCCTACATTAGTTATATATATATATATATATATATATATCAGTCACCATGATAGATAGTTAGCCACTACACACATTTTTTCTCTCCTTGGGTCTCTCCCTGTTTTTTTTTTGTGTACCTCTCTGTAGAAGAGCGTAGGCTCGAAAACGGTAAAAGATTTTTTTCTATTCCTGAGCGTTATACTAATACATCTGTTTGTTTTGTACACCACCTGTCTTCTGTCTTTTGTTTTTTTTCGTAAATTTTCCCTATATATGTATATATATATATATAATATATATATATATATATATATATATATATATATATATCAAGGTACCTGTGCACTCACAGTTGAGCTTGGATTTAAAAATGACTAACACTTTTTTGTTTTGAAGTAAAGAGTAAATGCTCTCTCAGCACACACACAGCAGTAAATTGATAAATGTCCTCATAGCTGTGACTTAAATATATAGTAAAGAAGAGGTGGTCGTGGCTGTAACACCTTTGATCATTCGTCTGTCTGATCAGCACATTCTTTGATTATATGGAATATACAAGAACTACTGTTTGTATTTCTCGAGGTCTTTTTTTTTCATTTTTGCTGTGTTTTTATTGGTTTTGTAGGGTTTTTTCCTTGTGTCCTTTTTGTTGCCAATCTAGTGTTATTTATCTGCGCCTCCTTGACAGAATCACTCGAGTGTGAATAGAGAATTATTTACCGATTTCTCATAGAGTGTTATCCACCGTTCCATTGTCAGACCAGCTGGTGTAACTTAATAAATGGCATTTTTTTTCTTCCTTGAAAATATCCAAAACAAAAGACCATCAACTGACATGCATGCAGATCAGGTTGTGCGGTTAAGAAGCGCGCTTTGTAATCACGTTGCGCGGGTTTCAATCCTGCGCTGCGGCACTTAGGCGAGTGTTGTCTGCCATAGCCTTGGATTCGCCAATATACTTCGTGTAGAATTCTGTAGATGAAAACAGTACAGAATCTAGTCATATATATATATGTATGTATGTAGGTATGTTGTGATGTATGTATGTATGTATGATGTATATGTATATGTATGTATATATATATATATATATATGTGTATGTGTGTGTATGTATATGTATAGTTTATGTGTATATATATATGTATGTATATATATATATATATATATATATATATATATATATATATATATATTATATATTAGATATATACAAATAACAACCAGGTTTTAAATAATGGTCATAACATAATTTCTTTATTGGACTGAATTTGTCTTGAAGCTTTTTCCAGTAGACATTATAGGTACATTACTGACAGGTTTACTCAATTGGTCTATTGATCAGTTGAGGCAAATTGAACGGCCGAGGAAAATTAATGCTACTTTCCTCAGAGTCATTTCTGGAAATAACAAGCAGAGCACTTGATGAATGGCTGTCGTGTGGGGGAAGGTGGGAAGATTGGGATGTTCAAGTGGAACGGAGAACAAGGGGAGACAGGTTACAAGGGGATGAGAGCAAGTAAAGGAGTGGTGGCGGTGGTGGTGGTAGTAGTTTTAGTAGTAGTAGTAGTAGTAGTAGGAGGAGGGGGAGGCGGAGGAGGAGGAGGAGTATGGTATTGCCAAATTTAGAAGGACAGTCACAGACATAGGTCAGCACCCATTACCATATTAGCATTGTATAAGGGTAAATATATATATATATATATATAATATTATATATATATATATAATATCTATATATTATAATATATATATATATATATCTATATTATATATATATATATATATATATATCTTATTATAAAGGCAGATTTTATCTGCCTCCCTTTGGGAGTTATAGAAATCTACAATATAGGATTTCTTCAATTACAATTTACCTAGCATTTTTAAGAGTAGAATGCATGGGTCATGCCAGGTCCAGTTTTTTTAATTTAAACTCCAATTAAGCAAAATTTACAGAAAACTCACATTCTGGTGTGTATGTCAAATGCTTTTCTTAGTCTGGTTTACAGCACACGCAAACGCACACACACAGTGGCAACGAATAAAGTGAAACTAGATGTAATATTTGTTTCTGTCTATCACGCTGATGATACATGAGTAAAATGTATGGGAAGCTAACAGATAAGAGTGAGTGAAAATGTTCTTGGAAGAGAGTAAATTAGCGACAGAGTGATTTGAGGAAGACTAAACTGTAAGTATGAAACAGTGTTTATGTATAACAGACGACACTTATATAAACCCTTTCGTTACCAAACCGCCCGAATTTACCTATTCATATTTAAATGAGAATATCAGAGTAAATCTCTTTAGTACATTCGTGAAAACACGTATTATACTTCGTAACACTTCAAATACAGTTTTGTACAAAAATCGAAGTGTAATTTAATTCCGTGAATTATGGGAGATTTTTTTCCGAAATTTGTTCCTATTGGTGTTTTTCAAAATTTGTAATTCTGACAAAAAATGGATACGAATTTCATTATATCAAGCAGCGAGTCAGAATTCGAAGGATTTTCTACTGAAGACCTTCATAAATCTAAACTCTATGACTGAAAAAAGCATCTTTATATAAGAGTGAAGTTGTGTGTCTGTCCCCTTCGATTTAGATTCGTAACTACTCCCACATTTGTGGTGCAGTTTAACCAAAAGCGGGTATCTTATAGTCGTGTGATTCATATCGAGCCCTTCTGGGTATTAGCGCGCGTCTACGATGAGTCTACGATTTTAAAAAAATTTACCATCATATTTTTCCATTTAATGCATTTTTTCGCTTTTATATAAGGGAAGTAACTCTCTAAAAATATCTACGATGTGTCAACGATTTAAAAAAAATTTACCTAATTTTTTTTCATTTTAATGCATTTTTTTGCTATTTTTTGGCTATAACTCTCTAAAAAATGCTTATATAGTTATTTCCCTTACAAACCCGAGCAACGCCGGGCGATACTGCTAGTATATATATATATATACATACATATATACATACATACATACATATATACATATTATAGATAGATAAGATAGATGATAGATAGATAGATAGATAGATAGATAGATAGATAGATAGATAGATAGATAGATAGATAGATAGATAGATAGATAGATAGATAGATAGATAGATAGATGTTATTTATCTGCACTTCCTTGTCATATACTGCTTGTGTTTTGCTCGGCAGTAGAACGAAAGCTCGAGGATAAGATCTACCATTTATGACAGTATGAACAGTGAAATGCTGACACCATCAACTTGGTGATGATTCGAATGTGCCGTCCATTCCTAAAAATGAGATGTTTTCAGTTTTTGAAGACCTTTGTTGAAATCCTCTTTTCATCATTACTACCTGTGTCTCATTGCATGAACAAATCACCGCCTTCTAAGTATTTAAAAGAATCCAGTACTTGAAAATCCAGTTTGCAATCGTGGTAATTCATATTTCGCATTCTCTCTAATACTATTTGTAGTTTCTGAAATGAGCACTCGAGTACTTGTTTCAACTCCATCTTGCAACTTTTTTCTTAATGCTGAAATGGCGAATCGTGCTTCCACTGCGTTCGGTGCTGGTTCCTGATCATGACTATTGATTGTTGAAATAATTATATATTTCTTTACTACCCACAAGGGGCCAAACACAGAGGGGACAAACATGGACAGACAAACGGATTAAGTCGATTACATCGACCCCAGTGCGTAACTGGTACTTAATTTATCGACCTCGAAAGGATGAAAGGCAAAGTCGACCTCGGCGGAATGTGAACTCATAACGTAACGGCAGACGAAATACCGCAAAACATTTCGCCCGGCGTGCTAACGTTTCTGCCAGCTCGCCGCCTTATTTTGAAATAATTATAGGTTCACCTGGTTTATTCTCTGTATGAACCCGAGCCCGACATGTATAGCGAATCTCACAGCCCCACAGTTTCCTTGTCTCATCAGAACTGAACTTATGAAAGTCGTAAACATAATTAAGTTCATCAATCAATTTATCTTTGTTTTTCTCACTTTTAAAATATTTTGCAGCCATATTAGGGTTTCTTAAAATCGCAAATATTTGTTAACCTGTGGGCGAAATGACGTGTGGGCAAACGGACTCCATACTGGGTGAGATGACTGGATACTGATTTGTAAAATTGTCTGGGACCAAATTTTCGGAATCGAATTTTCCGGGAACAAATTTTCCGGGACGGAACTTTCCTAGCACCCATCGGGTGTCTTGTTTTAAATAAGATACTATGCTACATATACTTACTTTTATTTGGTATGCGGTGGTCTCCTAATTTCTCAAGACTGGTATTTAGACAGTATGTTACATATCCCAGGACCCCAATAATTACAGGTATAAACCTGAACTTGTAATCTGGATAGAGTAACTGCAGATTTCTCAATAGTTCAGCATAGGTGTTCTCTTTTTCACTGATCTTCAGCTTTATGTTAACATCCGCTGGGCAGCTAATTTCCACAACTGTACATATTTTCTCTTCTCTATCCCAAATCATTATATCAGGTCTGTTGTGCTTACATTTTATTGAGGTCTTCACTGGTACATTCCACCAGTATTCTTTTTTATTATGAGCGGCTATGGCTTCTACCATATTGTGGATTCTTATTTCTTTGTCCTTGCGATTATCCTTCTGACGGATTTCATTAGAGAGTGTCCTAGCTACAACGTCATGTCTCATCGGTAAATAATACCGTGATGACATTTTCAGACAACTGCTTAATGTGGGTGATATCTTCAGTGTGAACTCCACAAAGTCTGTATCAGTTGTCATATTTTACGGCTTTTCATGCAGCTCTATCCCTTTTGTGCATCAGGTACTTGGTTGATATTTCCTGTTCCTGGATTGCAACCGCATACTCTTCAAAGTGGAGGTAATTAATCCGACTATTAGTCCATGATAAACTGCTTTGATGATCGATGTTGCTATCATCACGGAGCATTCTAGTAACATATCTATGCATAGTCTTCTGCTCATATAGGCTCATCCTTTCATCTGATGATACGTTGCGGTAGTGTCGTGCGACTTCTTTGGCCATGTATTCTAGATTATCAGCCAAAGAGTGTTGCTCAAAGAGCTGTCTTCCAAGTCTTATGATGTTATCAACCTCATGTATACAAACTTGGTCAAGGGATGCACTTCGTCACTTTGTGGTTAAAAGATGTTATCGAAGGGATATTCAAAGGTATTTTGGATCGATGTTTAGCCTCTGCCGTCTTATGGTTTTAGGTAGGAGCCGTCTACATCACTGTTTATGTGGAAATCATGTGTGTTTGTTAGTATTGTTCGGGTTTTCACATCAATGGCTCGGATCTCATCAAGCGTCCAATCAAGCAGCTCAAATGTTGGTATGAGTATTGGCACTGCAAACACATTGTGGGCCACAGTTTGTATGTATGTATGTATGTATGTATGTATGTATGTATGTATGTATGTATGTATGTATGTATGTATGTATGTATGTATGACCATGGGTTTAGGTGCCTGCATGCGCCTTTCACTTATCTATATCATTGAAGTAAACAAACAACAACGAGGAAATTGACAACTGATATTTTACGAACAAAATTAATTCTTTGGATGTGAGCAATTTTAGCATGCCGAGAAAGTTCTTAGCGGTATTTCGTCGTCTTTACGTTCTGAGTTCAAATTCCGTCGATTTTACCTTTCATCCTTTCAAATACTGTGGTCGATAAAAACAAGGACCAGTCACATATTGGGTCGATGTATGTACTCACTATTCCAAAAAGCTCTACCTGCGACGATTTCATCTCAATCGAAGGAGAGGAGCTTTTTCTCGTCCGGGTTGCGGATCCGTGGAACAAGCTGCCAGACGAGATGGTGAAGATGCCGACGACGCTTTGTTCAAAGCCTCCGTTGACTCAAGTGGCCTGAACTCTTTACATGAACACCACCCTGTACTTAACTCCATCCAGTCCCCCCCCTACATGGCCTTGCTATTTGCTTTTGAGCCAATTAACTAACTAACTAACTACTAACTACTCTAACACGAAATCGCTAGGCTTGTGCCAAAAGTTGAAGCCAATATGTATTAGGTACCGAATTTGAAGCCAATATCTATTCTGTACCGAATTAAAAACACTCACCATTAGAAAGCAGTGATTGTCTGTTGGGAACACGTAACCGATTACACGATTATTCAAAAGTTACGATATAATATATATATATATATATATACATACATATATGCACACACATACATACATACTGTTATTCAATCAGAGATAAATTCTAGTTGACTGTGTTACCAACGGATAAAACAATCGTGAGTAGATATAAAAATAAAAAATAAAAAAATACATTAGCTATTGTTGTAATCAGAATTACAATAACTAATTCTTGAGCAATCATGAATTTGATCCGAATGTATTTACATATGCAAGAATGTATGTGCGTCGGTGTGTACATGAGTGTATGTATATGCGTGTGCGTGCTTGTGTGTGTGTGTATGTGTATTTATATATATATATATATGTCTGTACATGCATGTGTGTGTGCACATATATTTACATATATATATATATATATGGATGTGTTTGAATAATGTAGAA
>NW_021825896.1:2500-14134 GCF_006345805.1 Octopus sinensis | reverse complement strand
TGCTTTCATGTTTAGATTAACTATGTATATATATATATGTATATATATATATATATATATATATATATATATATATATATATATATATATCTATATATATGTATGTATACATATATAATAAAGATGGTTTATTAGTAACTTACAACCATAAGGCAGAACTACAGGCATCACTAAAATGACTACGGTTACTAGTAAGCATCAGCATTGCTAAAAATAAGATTTAAAACAACTCTTAGCTACAATAAAGTTCTTATCTTATGACTGACATGCTCCCTACAGCATCTGGGGCATAGCCAGATCATTTATTTCAATGTTCTTACCTGGCCACATAGGGTTAAGTTGGTTCGCCCTGTCAGTTTGTAAGATTTACTGTAGAAATCTCATGCTGATTTCATAAATGATAAAGTTAACATTTTAAATAATAAATGTGGCTTACATCCACCCATTACACTCTCAAAGTGGTTGGTGTTAGGAAGAGTATCCAGCTGTATAAACCATGCCATATCAGACTGGAATCTGGTGCAACCTTCCAGCTTCCCAGCCCTGGTCAAACTGTCCAACCCATACCAGCATGGACAACAGATGCTAAATGATGATGATTATGATGATGATGATGATGATATATATATATATATATATATACACACACACACACACACACGCACACACACATACATATGTATATCTATCTACCTGTCTATCCTCCTCCTCCTCATCATCATTGTTTGGTGTTTTTACATGTCATTGACACTTGTATGGTCACTTAGTAACTCACAAGACAAAGCTCCTCAACAGAAGGTGGGATGTAGTATTGACAGAGGTAGCTTTATGCCAGGTGATTCAAGGTTAAAGTATGATAAATGGATAGAAACAGGTTTCTTGCACAAACGGAAACACATGGGTATCCTAGTTGAAAAATGAAAGATGGTGAAGAGATATTAGGGCATAGAGGTGAATGTAGTGAATGGTAATCAAGAGAAGAGATAGGGTCAATGATGAATATCAATTTGGAGGGGAGCAATTGGAAGAAATATAATTGAGACATGTAGGTGATAGGTGGCAGCAAAGGTCATATGAAGTATGAGTAGTGTGAAAGAGATGTACAAGTGTTAGAGGCAAGGTCAGAGGCACATAGGAGTGGAAATAGTGGGAGATGAACAACAGTAATGGATAGGGGCTGCCCTTGGCAGAATGGGAGAGTGTACAGGGTAAGAGTGGAGGTGAAAGGGACATTCATTAGAAATTAAGACACTAATGGACAATATATAGAAAATGTGAGAAATGAAGTGGTTCCTTTTCTGTCTTGTTTGACTGGCCATTGTCTGTAGCTAGCCTGTAGATTTTCTATTTCTTTACTTCCTGCAACAATGTAAACTTTGTCAAGGTGTCTTACCCTTACAACCAGCTATGCTGAGGAGCTTTTGTTGCATAATAACTTACATAATTGAACATCAGCAAGTTATGAAACAATTGTAGCCAATATTCTACCTGCTCCATTCCATTTATTTTTTGGATTACATATATATGTATATATATTGTTGACATCATAAGAATTTTATAAACTTTCTAGAGAATATGAAATAATTCTTTTTAAATACCATTCATATCAAATACCCTTCATAGCTTTATGTGGTATGCTTCAAGAACTATTGTTCTTCAAAAAGCATGTGTGTGTGTATTGTGGTTGTTATTGGGGTTGGTTGTGACCTTCAGATTTAATTTTGAAATAACAAAGAAATTAGTAAAACAAAGTTTGTTTTTATTAAAGTGTTTTTATTAAAGTGTTTGGAACATAAATGAGAACGAAGATTTGATTGGGGGATTTAATTTAAATTCCTTTGCATCATAAGAGCAAGAGTGGTCTCAGGTGGGTTGATATGAAAAAGGTTAAATATATCTTTGAACCACTTCTTTGTTCATTTTGCATGTATATTCTTTTGTTCAGCCTTGAGTACAACAGTTATTTGAGCACCTGATAATCCACTATTCACACAACATGATCAGTCCACATTCTGCCATTGGATATAGCAGATCATTTTCTTCTAAAATCTATTGTAGTATGTTTCCAGTTTTATGCATTTCAAGGCTGTACTGAAAAGTAGGCACAACAGTTGCCTTATACATTGTAAATGTGTCTCAGAACATGATCATCCTCTATACTAACTCACAGTAAACTCTGCCAAGTGGAATCAGTTATGTTTCAATAGCCATATAAATTTTGAGAGAAACATTTATAGGATAAGAAATGAGTTCACATTTCAAATCCATGTTAACTTAAAGGCGGTGCTCCAGCATGGCCGCAGTCAAATGACTGAAACAAGTAAGAGTAAGAGTAAGAGTAAAGAGTAACTAATTATAAATTATTCACTGTAGTTCATTTTCAAAATTCAGGGCTAAGATAACCATACACATGTTTTACCATTGTCATATCTGAATGAGTAAGTAGTTCCGCTAATGTTGCTTTTCAGTTAAACAATAAATATTGTGCAGAAATATGTACCCTTTTAACATGTAAAGTTTGAGAAAATTGTCCATTTGCTACTCAGCTGGAAAACAGGTAAATTCAAAATATCATTATCAAAGTACCAAAAGCACACTTTGAAGAGAGTAACTTTTCATGCATCTTAAGCATATACAAATAATGAAATAATTCTTACTGCCCAGGAAAAATTAAAGAAAATATTTTTTCCTAATTTATATTGTGTGCAATACATGACTTTAAGGTGATTTGATTAATTTTCTCTGCAATTTTCAACAGGTAACATTTTAAAATTTACTTAAACCTAATGTTTTCTTCGAAAACAACCAAAATTACCATTATGGATTTTATTATATAACCTTGATATGTACTCAAGGTACATTAAACCATCCAAATAAATGTACAAGAAGATTAGGAAAATTCAACCTTATGTAACAATGAATGATAAAGTTCTGAAAAATATTATTAAATAACTGACATATTATACAAATCAGGTACATAAATAGAACATAATTATATGTTGTGTTTATAAACACTAGTGAGAATGTATATAGAAAGTTTCTTAGTAGTACACCTTGAATATACAAACTTGTATCAATTTCAAGTATTGGCAAGGGCAGGAAATTGATATTTATCCAAGTTAAGATAAACTTATTCAATATTCTTGATTCTTACTCTTAACTATGTCACTCCAGGATCTTGGAAAAGATAAGCATTACAGCCTCCCTGTTACCTCTTCTAAAAATGTTAACTTCAAACCTGTGTTATAAACAATTATTGTAATCTCCCTCATCATTTTCATTCTTGTCATCTTCAGTTCCAGTTGACACTATTATTATCAGATCTGCCTTAACCTGGCAGATGTAGGTCTTACAAGGATGGAACCAAATATATTTCACCGTTGACCAACTTGTTTTTATTTCAGATATAATGTAACTATAGAGTATAATCTATATCTATGAAAGAGATTTAGTTGTAATTTCTAGCTGAGTGAGTGACATACATACCTTTCTTGACAGCTTATTCTGGTGCCATTGATGTAGCTATTGTTGTTGGCGATTGTGGTATTACATTTATAACCTGTTTAGGAATATACACAAATGCAAATAGAAATTTACATCCTGCTCAGATTTCTATAAATAGCTGCTCGGTTTCACTGCATTGTTTCCATATCATGAGATATGATGTCATTACTACACGTCACTAACATTATAAAACAAGTGAACCATGTCAATGTCATGTTTAACTGATTACTATTATGTTCCAGTTTGGGGTCTCTCAGGCATAAGCATGTGACACTCAGCCAAATAGCATTATACTTTTATATCAAAATCTTAAGTATATTTAGAATGTTTACTCAATCTTTGAGGATAGAAACAACACTTTTAAAATATAATGCTTATAATTGTGTCTCTAAGAAGTGTGCCACCTGCATTGTATTCATGTTTATAAAAAGATGTAAATGCCTGCATGAAGAGGTTGCTTTGATGGCTTGAAAATAAAATGGTATCAACTTAAACAGACTAGCCAAGTCCCACCTAGGTGGTCGAGGTCACTCATAACAACTGAAGTCTCAGTATTTGAATAACAGTGTTTCTATACAAAAGCAATTGACTCCCAAAAATAGTCATGATTTTATATATATAGGAATCCCTTGCTTTACAGAAGTAATGCATTCTTGAAAATCTGGCCATAATGCAAAATTCTGTAATATGAAATTAATTTTCTTATTGATTTTCATATTATCAAGTAAGATTGTGTTCCAACAGACATTTTTGAAAAAAAAACACAAGAAAACAACAGAGAATAAGCAACATGATCACCTTTACACATGAAAACAACTATTTTAAAACCCACACAGTACAATATAGATAGATAAAAACACAAAAACATTTCAAGCAGAATATATCAGGGAATTAATAAGAGTACTTTCTTACCACAAGAGATGTTGACTATTGTGTGGAATGAGTGTTACTAGGAAGATGAGGGACAATATTTATTATCTATCAGCTTGAAGGAGTAAAAATTTAGCCAAAGTTATTCATTGTTTATGACTCATTTCTTTTTACAGTTCAGTATAGGAACTGAGTGCAATTATATATTTTATGTTCACGATTAGGATCATTATCGTCAAACCCTCAGCAATAATATTTGTAGCCAATTTAAGTGGCACTTTCATTGTCTCATCTGTATTTTTGGCTTGTTCCTTTTCTAGTATCAGCTCCTCATTAAACTTTCCCTTTGGGATACTAGCAATCCAATCACATCACACTCTATGACTTCTTCATATCCTACATCCTTTGCAAATGTCACAATATCTTTCCAAATTTGATGTAGACTTTCTGCTTGAGAACTTATACTGTCATGAATTTAGTCCGGCCATATTTATCATTGAGGTGAGAGAACAAATTTACTATGAATTAGTTAAATTATAATCTAAGCAGTTTAATTTTAGGTTGTGAAGATACCCATATTGTTTTTTATAAGCTAAGTATGAATCTATAAGGGTACAAAAATTTAGGTTTGTCTAAAGGCAATTATAAAGTATTAAAATGATTAGGTAGGGTAGAAACACCATAATATATAATCAGCATGTTCTTTTACCTCAATGATAAGACTTTCCCTGTTTCATTATCAATGGTCTGCTAGTGGGCGACCCCCTTAATTGTCAGAAAACATCTTGTTTTAAGTTTTCCTTTACCAAACCTCATGATATTGCTTCTAATAAATCTTGACTTTTATGACTATACCAACTATGATTTCTGACTGCTCCCTCAGCCCTACCCACAACAGATACTGTACTCTGTTCTCTCAGCCTTAGATATACAAGGATTTGATAAACTAGTCTATAAATTAGAACTGACCCCATAAAAACAGAAACGTCAGTGACAGGCAGAGTCTGTAACAATGTATATTTTCTTAAAGACTTTGTAACTTCTATGCTGGAGTGAGACAGCATGTTCTTTGTGTATCTCCTTAACTTCTTGGAGATTTCAGGTACTAATGTGTCCATCTGTTCTAATTTAAGTAAATTCTTAAATTCTATGTCTTTGTGCAGCTAAAGATTGCGTTGCATTTTAAATTGATGTAATGATTGCATTGTTCAATTAAATGGAGTTGCTTGAAACGATCGTACTGCATTACCTCTTGATACCCTTGTTGCTTATTTTGATTACACACACACACACACACACACACACACACACACCACACACATATATATATATATATAAATATTAAAATGGAACAAAAATGGACATTAAACCATTCGGACAGATAGACAATACAAAGCGGACAAGAGAAACAATATTTAGAAGGACAGGCAAAAAAAGAAGGGTCATTCGTGGCGCTTTCTTTCCTAAGTCAGGTTCCAGAAGTCACGACCATTTCGGGCAGTTACACTTGTGATGGTTCGATCTGGTTGCCCCCCCCCCCCGCCCAAGTCTAAGCTAGGAGTATTAGACCCCTTTGTAAGAAAGCTAACGAATGTGTACGGCAACAAAGACAAAAACAAACAAACAAAACAAGAAAAAACGGAGAGCATTATACATAATAACGAATACAAATAAGAAATAACAACAGGTGTCTTTCGATTGAGAACAAATCAAATTGAGCTGGCGTGTATGAAGTGAAAGCCTAAAGGCAGGAACATAGGAAATGGACATAAGAAGTGTTGGCGGTCGGTAGTCAGGCCAAGAAAGAAAGATCATGACTGGCCGGACACTGCTCTTGAGGAAAGAGGAGAGATGGGTAAGGGACAGCGTGATTGAAAGATGAGAAAGGTACAGGAGAAATGAACGAGTAGGAAATAGTGAGAATTAAAAAAAGAGAGGGTCAGGAAATGTGAGAGATGGGGAGCGAGAAAACAGAAGAAAAATTAGAGGTGGAATAAAAGATGAAGTAAGAGTCGTACAAAATTTAGATAAATACCTACTATAAGGTGAGCACAAGGGTTTACGTACGCCGCTATATATATATTGACAGAAATGGCAAGACAACAAAGGAATGAAAGAGACCTCGATATTATGTAAATAGAGGAATTTATTTGTAAATGTGACAATTAGTCGGTAGCCATGATAAAACCTCGAGTTTCGGATGTTGGGGCGGAAACCCACGCCGGCATCTCTTAAGTTATCGGGCCATCGCAAAAGACGCTATGAAAATGACCGTGAAACAAAGGGAAATTACTGTGTGATTGACCGTTATTAAGACAAAAGAGCTATTAGAATGACCGCTAAGTAAGGGGAGGGAGTAAAGGTAATGGAGTAAAAATGATCATAGTAATCGTGTGAGCGCGCATGTCCATACATACACATGCATGCCCGCACACCCACGTACATGCGCCTATATGTATATACTCAACCACCCTCACTTGAAACACACACATGCTCACCCACACATTCGCCAAAAAATAAATATTCATACCCGCATACACGCTCGCACAAAAATGTTCATACACACGTTTATATACGCATATGCACAAGAAAAACAGCGCTAAAGGCAAAATACAGAAAAATGTGTAAAAAAAAGTGTAAAAAGTAAGCAACAAGAGTAAGCAACAAAAAGTAAGCAACAAAAGTAAGCAACACGTCTATATACTCACATACTCGCATGCACGCACACACACGTCTATATACGCATAAACCCGCACACGTCTATATACCCCCCACACGCACAAAAAAGGTTTATACACACGTCTATAGACGGTTTTTTCCTGATTTTCCCTGTTTTTTCTTGTGCATGTGTGTATATAGACGTGTGAAAGAACCTTTTTTGTGCGCGTGTGTGTGTGCGAGCATGTATGCGGGTATGAATATATATTTTTTGGCGAATATTTTGGGTGTGCATGTGTGTGTTTCAAGTGAGGGTGGATGAGTATATACATATAAGCGCATATACGTGGGAGTGCGGGCGCGCATGTGTATGTATGGACATACGAGCTTACACGATTACTATGAACATTTTTACTCCCTTACCTTTACTCCCTCCCCTTAGTGGTCATTCTAATAGCTCTTTTGTCTTAATAACGGTGAATCACAGTAATTTTTTTTGTTTAACGGTCGTTTTCATAGCATTTTTTCCGCCCAGACATCCAAAACTTGGGGTTTTATCATGGCTACCGAATAATTGTCACATATATTTACAAACACACACACAATAATATTAGGGAATATTATTCCAAACTTTCAGGGAAAATTTCAATTTAGAAATACTAAATCAAATCTCACAAAATATAATGATTTTATATATAATATAATATAATATAATATAATATAATATATATAATATGATATATTATATATATATATTATATATATATATATATATATATATATATATATATATATATAATATATTATATATAGATAAATATATAAATTGGAAAAAACACCTTTTATCAATTCAACAATGAAAAAATTAATTATACCATATAGAAAAAAATAACATCCTATAGAGAAAAATTATATACCTATGATTAAGTAACGTACAAAATAATAAATAAAATGTATGTATTTGGTAAAATGACTACACGTGTTTCGTGGCTATATTTAAGAACTGATAACAACAAAATCAATTTAATTTAAATATAGCCACTCTTCAGGTCAAAGTTAAAAAACAGTAAAATTATTAAATAATTAAATAAAGGTATATAATCTTGTAAAATACGAAATATCTTAACAAATATATTCTGGTGTAACTAAAAATAGAATAAATAGGTATAAATATTTATTATAAAAATAAAATTTTTAACTTATATAAGAAAAGGATAACAAACTATTATATACCATTACTAGAAATTGAAAAACAATTAATTAAATTAAAACAAATATATATATATATATAATATAAAATATACTTTAAGTGAAAACTAAAATACTATAATTTAATCTATATACATTAAATATTATTTTTTTGTTTTTTTGAACGTTTGTTTTTTCCCCTTTTTTCGCTATCCTTTTTTCTATTTTTTTCATACGATAATTTTTTGTTTTTTGTTTTTTTTTGTTTTTTCGAACGTTTGTTTTTTTCCGCTATCCCATCATGCCGGATCCTAGGTCCTACCTCCACACCCTCCATCACCGTTTGAAGGATCATCTCCGTTCTCTTCCTGTATATTGCCTTCAGCCGTCCGTTAATCTCTCTCTACTTCTTTTTAAAAAAAACCGCTTCTCTAGCCATGTCTCTTTCCTAAGCCGCTGCCTACATCACCGACTCATCCCTAAAGGTTTCCGCCTCCACTTCCACCCTGCTCTCCACTCGGATTCTTCCATCTTACCCATACTCCGCACCACATCTTACCGCCTTATGCGGGCCACCATTCGCTCCAATCTCTCTAAACTACATGCCATCAACCGCCTTCTTCCTCCTGCTTTCTCCACCTTCTTCTCCTCTCTGCCGCCTCTCTATGCTCCAAACACGCTACGCTTCACTATCCATTTGAATCAACTCTTCCATCAATTTCTTTCTGATACCAAACTTCGTAAACTCCAATCACTCTTCCATTCCACCCTACCCGACGCCACTACCCCAACTCCTCCACCACCCTTCTCCCCTCCCCATAGGCTCCATCCACCCACACCTAACCCCACTGCCCCTCCCTACAACCCCTTCTCCCCTCCCGATAGGCTCCATCCACCTACACCTAACCCTACTGCCCCTCCCAACCACCCCCACACACCTCCCCAATCCCTCCCCCTCAGACCTCCACGAGACCAACCACCCCTCCTACTTCTATTCACCCACCCCTTCTCCACTTCCGTCTGTGTTACCATCCCCCCGATCTTCCCCTCTCTGCGGCTGAACGCTCCGTACTTGGTAGGGGTCTGCGTTTCATCCCCCTCACTCCATCCTGTAAGGAATTCCAGACGCGAGTTGATGTCCACAGCTTTGTGCGCCGTGTCCGGTTGGGTGCGCATTACCACGACTCGCCACCCACACCCAACGAAGAGGACTGCTTCACTGGCCTGGGCCGCCGACCATCCCCGTGGACGCCTGCCCCTGGCCAGATCCTAGCAGTGGATCTTTTCGCGGGCGCTTGTCAGCATGCATTGGAGCGGTTCAACTTCTCCAGGCGCCAACGCCGCCTCAACATCACCCCGGCTGAGCTCTTGGCTCTTCGTTCCCTCCAACGGCGCGCTGACATTATCATCAAACCGGCTGACAAGGGTGGAGCTGTAGTGGTGTGGTGCGCGGACCTCTATAGGGCCGAGGCTTTC
Source organism: Octopus sinensis (assembly GCF_006345805.1). Classification (NCBI taxonomy): domain Eukaryota; kingdom Metazoa; phylum Mollusca; class Cephalopoda; order Octopoda; family Octopodidae; genus Octopus; species Octopus sinensis. The sequence continues at coordinate 4,438 of NW_021825896.1, read as the reverse complement.
CGCCAACTCAATGACACCTCCTTCTATTCCCCTCTGTCCTCTAACCCCACACGTAGCTACCAACAGACGGTATCCTCTACTGTCCGCGACCTCATCTCGTCCTCCCGTCTCCCCCGCACCGCATCCAACCTAATTGTGCGAACCCCACGTACCCCCACCATTTACTTCCTCCCCAAAATCCACAAACCCAACAACCCTGGCCGCCCCATCGTCTCCGCCTGTAACTGCCCCACGGAGCTCATCTCTAAATACCTCGACCGTGTCCTTGCCCCCCTAGTGGCATCTCTTCCCTCCCACATCCACGATACCAACCATGCTCTTTGGCTTTTCAACTCTTTCTCCTTTCCTCCCGGCTCCTCCAAAATCCTTTTTACTATGGACATCCAAAGCCTCTATACTGTTATCCCTCACCACGAAGGATTGCAGGCCCTTAGACACTTTCTTGACCTCCGCTCTAACCCTGTACCTGACACCTCCACACTCATTCGTCTGGCCGAACTTGTCCTTACTCTCAACTGCTTCTCGTTCACGGGCGAGTTCTACCATCAGTTCTCGGGAGTGGCCATGGGAACGCGAATGGGCCCCAACTATGCGAACCTGTTCGTTGGCTATGTTGAGGCCCAAATATTCTCTAATTTCACTGGTCCCACTCCTGAACTATATGGTCGTTACATTGACGACATTATCGGTGCCACCTCACTCTCCCGTGAACATCTAGATTCCTTCCTCTCTTTCGTCCAATCTTTCCATCCAGCCCTCCACTTCACTTCCACTATCTCCAACACCTCTGTCTCCTTCCTCGACATTTCGGTTAGCATTCTTCACTCCACTCTTACCACCTCCATTCACTACAAAACACAGACTCACACTCATACCTAAACTTCTCTCCTCCCACCCAGAACACACCAAGCTTTCCATCCCCTATTCCCAATTCCTCCGTAACGTAGGCTCTGTAGTGACGACCATGACTTTGAGACTCAGTCTCAACGTATGGCTCACCACTTCACCCTACGTGGATACCCCCCACCACTATCCACACCGCCCTTGCCAGAGCACGGTCCGTGGACGTGTATCTGCTCTCTCTCCCCGAACCCGCCCTGTAGTCTCCCGCCTCCCTTTTCCCCTCACTTACCACCCCACGACCTACGTCTCCAACGCACCATTCTTCGAGCTTTCCGTCATCTCCAGTCCGACCCGTCCACTTCACACCTCATCCCTAACCGACCCCTCCCCTCTTTCAAACGAGCCCACAACCTTCGAGACCTTTTGGTCCATAGCTCCTTCCCTGACCCTACCTCCCAACCCGGCTCGTTCCCCTGCTCCCGCCCACGTTGCCGCACTTGTCCTTACCTCTCCAACACCACCGCCTCACTAGCACCCACCATCGACCCTATCCCATCATCCACTCCTTCCTGCACCTCCAGCAATATTATCTATTGCGTCTCTTGCTCTCTCTGCAATTCCTTGTACATCGGACAAACGGGACGCCGTGGCTGACCGGTTCGCGGAACACCTTCGTGACATCCACTTGCGAACGTCACACCGGTCTCACGCCATTTCCGCTCCACGGTCACTCCTTGCAACACCTATCTGTGTTCGGTTTGTCCTTACACAGAGGCCATCCGGATTCCCGTTTGCGCCGTGAACAGGAATTAATCTTCTCTCTTCGCTCTTATACGCCATTTGGTCTCAACTCTCCCCCCTCCTCATCTAACCCCCCTCTCCCCCCTCCTCACCTATCCTTCCCCCCGACCCCTACTTCTTCAGTCCTTCATCCTACTCCCTCCCTCTTCCCTCTTTCTCCCTCCCTCCTTCCCTCTTCCCTCTGCTCCCTCACTCCCCTTCTCTCCCCCCTCCCCTCTTTCCTCCTTCCTCCCTCATCCTCCCCTTCCATCTCCCCTCCCCCTCTTCCCCCTCTTATTTCCCTCCCCTTCTCTC
>NW_021825895.1:0-10000 GCF_006345805.1 Octopus sinensis | reverse complement strand
AATGCACTGCATCTACTACTGCTGCTGCTGCTGCTGCTGGATATGGTGTATAGGTATTAGAGCGGTGTGTGTATATGTGTGTGTGGACGTAAGTATATATATATATATATGTGTGTGTGTGTGTGTGTGTGTGTGTGTGTGTAAATTGGAGGAGTCTTGGCAGTAGTGTTGTGAGGTAGTTTGCGACTCGGCTGTGGTGGAATTGTAAGGTTGTGACGATGGCGGTAGCTGATGGTGGTGTTGGTGGTGGTGGTGGTGGTGGTGGTTTGCGGTGGAAACGGGTGGCGCTGAAGGTGAACATGAAGGAAAACACCGATGGTGACGACGACGACGACGATGGTGGTGATGGCAGTGGTGCTGCTGCTCAAGGTGGTGGTGGTGGTGGTGGTGGTGTTGGTGGCCCTTGTGGTAGTGGTGGTGGTGGTGGTGTTGGTGTTGGTAGTGATAGTGCTCGTGGTGATTATAATGGTGTGGTGGTTGCGATGCTGCTGCTGCTGTGATGAAGATGATAGCGGTGATGGGGATGACGGTGGTGGTGGTGGTAGTGTTGGTGGTGGTTATGGTGGTGGTGGTGGTGGTGGTGGTGGTGGTGGTGTTGGTGGTGGTTATGGTGGTGGTGGTGGTGGTGGTGGTGGTGGTGGTAGTGTTGGTGGTGGTTATGGTGGTGGTGGTGGTGGTGGTGGTGGTGGTGGTTGTGTTGGAGCTGGTTAGAAGAATGGTTTTGGTGGTGTTGTTGTTGGTGTTGGTGAGGTTGATGGTAAGGCTGTCTCGCAATGCTCCGTGTTGTGAGGTTATCGCTGTCAGTGATGGCGGTGTTGTGATGGTTTTTCCTAGCTTGTGTAATGGAAGTAGAGGCGGCAGTGGTTGCAGTTGCAGTAGTTGCGGTTGTAGTAGTTGTAGTGGTTGACATGATGGTTGGTTTGGTGGTTGTGGTGACGGTTCGATGGCGTGAATGAAAGTGGTGGTGACGGTGACGGTTGCGGTTTATTGTGGTTGGTGGTGGGTTTGGCGGTGGGCTGGCGGTGTTTGGTTTGAGGACGTGGTGGTGGTGATGGTAGTGGCGGTGGTTGTGTTGGTGATGGTGACGGTTGTGGTTATGGAGGTGGTGGTGGCGGTTGAGGTTATGGAGGTGGTGTTGTGGTGTTGGCGGTTGTGGTTATGGAGGTGGAGGAAATGGTAGTGGCGGTGATTGTAGTGGTGGTGGTGGTGGTGGTGGTGGTTGGTGGTGGTGTGGTGTTGAGGTTGGCGAAGTGGTGGTGTGGTGGTTGAGGGGTGATTGTGGTTGGTGGCGTTGAGGATTGGAGGTGGGTTGGTTATGGGTGTGTGTGGTGGTGGTGGTGATTGTGGTGGTGGCGGTTGAGGATATGGAGGTGGTGGTGATCATGGCGGCGGCGTTAGTTGTAGTGGTGGTTGTTGCGGTTGTGGTGGTGGCTTGTGGTTGCGGTGGAGGTGGTGGATGCTGTATCTGTGACGGCGGTGGTGGTGGGGGCAGTGGAGCTGACGGCAGCGGCAGCGGTGTTCTTGGTGATGGTGACGGCGGGGTCGGAGTTGGAGTCTGTTGTTCGCACTTATGTTGTTGCCGTTGTTGTTGGTCGGTGACGGTGGTGGTGCTGTAGGTAGTAATTCTGTTGCAGTTAGTTCTTACGCTTATTGCTAGAGGGCGTTGGTGTTGGCCGCTGTATTGGCATTTCTGTCGGAGTTCTTGATGTTGATGACGATGATGATGATGATTGTCGGTTGTGATGTTGGTGACGGTAGTGGGGAGGGAAGTCTTAGAACAGTAAGAGGAGTAGGAGGAGGAAGAGAATTTGGTGGTGCGATGGCGGTGGTAATGATAGTGGTGGTGGTGGGAAGTGAGGATTTTGTTATTAGTGGTGGTGGTGGTGGTGGCAGTGGTTGTTGTAGTGGTGATGATGATGGTGGCGGCAGTGGTTGTGATGGCGGTGGTGGTGGTGATGATGATGGTGGTGGTGATGATGACGGTGGTGGTGGTGGTTGTGATGGCGGTGGTGGTTGTAGTGGTGGGTAGTGACTGTTTTGTTATTAGTGGTGGTGGCGTTGGTGGTGGTGGTGGTGGTGGTGTTGGTTATGATGAAGGTTGCAGAATGAGAGTGGTAGGTTCGGGTGGTGGCGTTGTTGTCACTGGTGATGGAGATGGTGGTAACGTGTGGTGGCTGAGGCGGTAGTGGAAGTAGTGATGGTGTTAGGTGATGATGTTGATGGTAGTGGAGGTGGCATTGAGGGTTGTGGTGGCGAAAGTATATGTCAGTCGTTGTGAATCCGGTATAGGAGATTGTAGTGGTGGTATTGTTTGACGGTGCTGGCTGTTGTTGCGGTTATAGCAGTGATGTATTGGTCGTAGTGATAGTGGTGGTGATGGTGGTCGTGATAATGGTGATGGAGGTATTGGAGGTGGTATTGGGTCTTGATGGTTCTGGCAGTTGTGATGGTTGTTGTATCTGTGGTAGTTTTATGGTGCTTGTTATTGTAATGGTAGTAGTTGTGTTTGTGACGTTGGTGGTGATGTAGTGGTCACGGTTGTTCTTGTGGTAATGGCCGTGGGTATGGTGGTTTCTGAGTTTCTGGTGGTGGTGGTGGTTGTGGTGGTGAAAATGGTGGTGTGCTAGTGGTGCTGGTGGTTGTGGTGGTGGTGGTGGTGTTTGCGGGTGTGGTGATTGTGGTGGTGGTGGTGGTGGTGGTTGTGATGGTGGAGATAGTGGTGATGGTTGTGGAGGTGGTGCTGGTGGTGCTGGTGGTTGTGGGTTGGTGGTGGTTGTGGTGGTGAAAATGGTGGTGTGCTGGTGGTGCTGGTGGTTGTGGTGGTGGTGGTGGTGGTTGCGGGTGTGGTGATGGTGGTGGTGGTGGTGGTGGTGGTTGTGATGGTGGTTTTGATGGTGGAGATAGTGGTGATGGTTGTGGCGGTGGTGCTGGTGGTGCTGGTGGTTGTGGTTGTAGTGGTGGTTGTGGTGGTGGTGCAGGTGGTGGTGATAGCTGTAGGAGTCGTGATGGCAGTAGTTATATTGGTGGAGGTGGTGGAGATGTTGGTGCTGGTGGTGTTGGTGGTTGTGGTGGTAGTTGTGATGTTGGTAGTAGCTGTGGGGGCTGTGGTGGTAGAGATGGTAGTGATGGTGGTGGTGGCGGAGACGCTGTGGTGATTACGGTGGAGATACTGTTAATTGAACAGATATATATATATATATTTATGGCGGTGGTGGTGTCGATGCACCATGGCGGTGCTGGTTGTGACGCCCGAGTTGGCGATGTTGCTAAAAGTGTGGTGCGGCGGCGAGTGACGGTGGTTTTTAGTTGTGAGGTACTTTTGATGTTGCTGTTCCTGTTATTGTTGTTTGGTATTGATTATGATAATAGTGGTGGTTTGTGGTGGTTGTGGTGGTGGTGGTTGTGGTGGTGGTGGTTGGGTGGGGTGGTGGTGGTGTGGTGTGGTGGTGGTGGTGGTGGTGGTGGTGGTGGTGGAGCTACCGATGTTAGGTGCTGCAAATATTGACGACCTTGTTGTTGCTGGTGTTCTTGTTGTTGTTGGAGATGGTGATGGTTGGTGGTAGTGGGTGGTAGTGTTGGTGGTGGTGGGTGGTGGTGGTGGTAGTGTTGGTAGTGATGGGGTGTTTGTGGGGAATGCGTTGACGCTTTCCTATTGTAATGAAAGTGAAGCTGGGTGTGTTGGCGGTGGTATGATGGTGGTGGTGGTGGTGGTCGTCGTCGTCGTCGTGGCGGTGGTGATAGTGGCGATGGTGGTGATGGTGGCATAAAAAGAAAGAGGTGGTGATGTGGTGGTATGTCGGCTATTGTTGTCATTTTGTTTTAGCCCCAAGTCGGTCCTGTTAGAGTAGGACGATTATCAAAGGCAACCTAGATGTGACCACCCTACCTTTTTCCTACGTTCAACAAAGAATTCGGAGCCCTCTTTTTTTTAGGCATTGTTGGTGGCAGCAATGGTGGTGGTGAGGGGAGGAGACGTAACTTTGAGGTTATTTGGCTGCTATATCTAGCAAAATGAGCAGACTTTTATTAGTTGTGGCGCTGGTGGTGGGAATGCAATATTATCGTTGACCGGCGTTGTTGTTGTTGCTGATGCTGCTCTTGTGGTGGTGGTGGTGACGTGGTGCTGGTGGTGGTGAAACCGGTTCGGCAATTATTTGAAGTGATTCGATGGAGAACGGTGGTGGTGGTGGTAGTGGGTGGTGGGTGATGGTGGTTGTGGTGGTGGTGGTGGTGCTGAGGATGACGTTGGTGGTGGTAGTGGTGGAGGTGACAGTAGTAGATATAGTCGTAGGGGGGGGGATAGGTAAGTAGGAGGGCTGTGCCGACGGTGGTAGAATTTATGGTGTCGGTGGTGGTGGTGGTGGTGGTGGTGGTGGTGGTGGTGGCGGTCTTTGAGACTGATATCTTCCTGACGTGGAATTGGTTGTGCGTAGGGGCAAAGTTGTCGATATTTACCGACGATGTTGTTGCTGCTGCTATTGTTGTTGTTGTTGTTGTTGTTATTGGTGGTGGTGGTGGTGGCGATTGTAGAGACTGTGGTGGTGGTAGGTGTGGTGGATGTGGTGGGGTAAGAATTATTACTCCAGCATTGCTCATAGAGGATGATGCAGTATGATGGATGGTGAGGCATTATGAGATTGTCTTGGTGATGGCGGCGGCGGTGGTGGTGGTGGTGGTGGTGGCAGCGGCGGCGGTGGTGGTGGTGGTGGCACTGGCGTTGGCGTTGGCGTTGGTGTTGGTGACATGTCACCGTTGCCAATATCTTGTCATGGTGTCGGGGGTTCGTGTCGCGGGCGTCTTTGATGTTGTTCAATTGGTGGCGGCGTTGGCGGGTTGTGTAAGAGAAGCGATAACGCTGATGTTGTTATTGTTGTTATTAACATTATTATTATTATTATTATTATTATTATTATTATTATTATTATTATTATTATTATTATTATTTTGTTTTTGTTGCTTTTTATAGAAGTGTTGTTGTTGTTGTTGTCATTGTTGGTGTTGGTGACAGTGATGGTTGTGGTGTCGTGAGTAATGGTGTAGAAGATGGCGTGTACGTTAGCGTTGGAGGCGGCGGTGTTACTTTTGATGGCGGCCGGTTGTTGTTCTGGCTGTGAGCTCCAAGTCTACCCTGATCGCGCAGACTTATGATCACAGGTTTTTCCTTCCGTGACCATCCTATCTTTTTATTCTTCTCGTGTTCAAGCAATTCCAGAGATTATTCGAATTGGTCTTTATTTGAATCTTCGTGTGTGATCTAAATGTGTCATAGCTGATATAATACTAGCAGGTGCAACAACCACGTGGGGTCGACTTAGCGGTTTGCTGTGATGGTGGGAGGTGAAACAAGACGGTAGTAGCGATGCCAGCGGACGAGGTGGTTGTGGTAGTGGTTGTAGTTGTTGGGATGTTACAGATGTGATTATGATGGTGGTAGTTGCTATGGTGGTGGTGGTGGTGATGGCCTGTGGTAACTGTGGTGGAGTTAATGGTCGTGGTGGGTGATGGTAGCGATTATGGTGGCCGTATTTGTGGTGATTGTAGCTATTGTCATTGTGGTGGTTGTGGTGGTAGCAGTTATGGTGGTGTGGATGGAGGTGGTCGTGATAATGTTTGCAGTGGTATTAACCTTGGTGGCGCTGCAGTGCTGCTGTAGTGGTTTTTACTATTGTTGGTGACGGTACAATATTTAGTCGACCAACGGCGGCGAGCTGGCAGAATCGTTAGCACGCCGGGTGAAATGCTTAGCGGTATTTCATCTGCCGTTACGTTCCAAATTTCGCCGAGGTCGGCTTTGCCTTTCATCCTTTCGGGGTCGATAAATTAAGTACCAGTTATGCACTGGGTTCGATGTAATCGACTTAACCCATTTGTCTGTCCTTGTTTGTCCCCTCTGTGTTTAGCCCCTTGTGGGTAGTAAAGAAATAGGTATTGCGTCTGCCGTTACGTTCTGAGTTCAAATTCCGCCGAGGTCGACTTTGCTTTTCATCCTTTCGGGGTCAATAAATTAAGTACCAGTTACGCACTGGGGTCGATGTAATTGACTTAATTCCTTTGTCTGTCCTTGTATGTCCCCTCTATTTTAGCCCATTGTGGGCAATAAAGAAATAAGAAACGTTAATACACCGGGCAAAATGCTTATCAGTATTTCGTCTGTGTTTACGTTCTGAGTTCAAACTTCGCCGAGTTCGACTTTGCATTTCATCCTTTCGGGGTCAATAAATTAAGTACCAGTTGCGTACTGTGGTCGATCTAATCAACTGCCCATTCCCCACAACAAAGAAAATTTCGGGCCATGTGCTTAGAGTAGAAAAGGATATTTAGTCGTCCAATTTACAATGATAGTGTTAGAGTATTAGGGATGGCTATGATGTTTCTTTTTTTTGGGGGGGGCGGTGAGAGTGCTGTTCATGGCCGTGGTATGGGTCACATGTAACAGGAAATGCAATGGAGGTTTTTGTCAGTATAATATTTATGATGTTGGTATAATTGTTGCCGACACAAATGCAGTTGTAAAAATATTGCTGATGGTGGCATCCGTGGTGGTGGTAGTAATATTCATGAAAGAGGTGATAGTGCTACTGGTAATAATAGTGTTGGTGGTAGTGGTAATGGCTGTGGTGCTAGTAGTGGTGCGGTACTTAGAGGTGGCGGTTTTTGTTGGTGGACTTGGTGTTTGTGTTGTTTGTCTCGTGATGAAGGTGCGTGGCTTAGTTGTTAGGGTAGTCGCAACATCGCTTGACAACCGATGCATGTGCGTTTACGTCCCCGTAACCTTAGCGGTTTGGCAAAAGTGACCGATAGAATAAATACTAAGCTTACAAAGAATTAGCCCTGGGGTCGATTTGCTCGATTTAGGGGGTGCTCCAGCATGGCCACAGTCAAATGACTGAAACAAGGAGACAAGTAAAAGGGTATAGATATGCATACATTTACACACACACACACACACACACACACACACACAGATACTTACAGACATCTACGTGTTTGTGCGCGCGTGTACATGAGTATGTAATGTTTTCATTTATGTCACAGAGTGTTCAGGTGTCGTTGCACTTGTACTTCTTATCATTGTGTCTTTTCTTTCCATCGTATATTTCCCATTTTCCGTTTTTATTCCTGCAGCGTAGAAAGTGTTTATAAGCCATTAAAGAAACACACAAAAACCGTTAGATTCTCTTCAACACTTAAATTTTATTGGCCAAAATATTTTCGTCGCTTTGAAACCGCGACCTGTTCACTGGCAAAATTCCGGTTTTTGTGCGTTTCTTAAATGGCTTATAAACACCTTCCACGCTGCAATTGTTTTCGTTTCAGCACATGATCTCAGATCAGGTCACTTGCTATGCAAGTACATCTCCATTTTTATTTCTATTTTTATTTATTTCTCTTATATCTTTCCATCAAGATGGAAGACTCGTTATAGTATCGAGAAGAAAAATACCTTGTGGTATTTCTTTGTTTTCAGGTTTCAAATCCCACCAAAATTGCCTGTCAATTTTACGGAATCGGTTCTAGTCAGGACTGGATTCGGTCGCAAAATTGCTGGCTTTGTTCCTAAAGCAGAAATGATTATTTCTTTTATACGGCAAGATGGCAGAATCGTTTGTGCCTCGAGTAAAATACTTTGCGATAATCCCTACTGTTATTTCCTTTGTGAGATCAAAATCGGCCGAGATCAACTTTGTCTATGATCCATCTGGGGTTGTTAAATTCCAGTAACTCTCATGCTCTAAATTTAGTCGTATCATCTATCACAAACCCCTCAAAGTTGCTGTTGTAGTGCTTAAATAAATAAATAAATAAACTAGAATGGTTTTCCAAGCTGTTCTTTGCGGAGGCGCATGGCTTAGTGGTTAGTGTGCTGGATTCATGCTCGTAAGACTGGTTTTAATTCCTAGACAGAACGAAGCGTTGTCTTATTGAGCAAAACACTTTATTTCACGTATCTCCAGTCCCCTAAGCTGGAAAAAAATCAGTAATCCTGAAACAGACCGGCGTCCCGTCAAGGGCGAAATATATACACCAGACAGGGGAAACCGGCCTTACACTCGCTACGGAGTAATGTGGTGTGAGCTAATGTATTCATTAAGAATTTGCTTTAGTTAATATTATTAATGTTAGCTTCAGACTTTTAGCTCAGGGCCAGCAATTTCGGTAGGGAGGTTAAGTCGATAATATTAACCGCAGTGCTTAACTAGTATTTATTTTATCAACCTCAAATGGATGAGAAGCAAAATAGAACTCTGAGCGTAAAGACGAACAGAAATGTCCCTTTAGCATTTTGCCCGGCGTGCTAAAGATTCTTCCAGGTCATCGTCTTTCCTATTACTAATAATCGCTTCAAATTTTGACACGTGACCATCAGTTTCGGGAGAGGTATTCAGTCGATTAAATCAACCCCAGTATTTCGTTGGTACTTGTTTTATCGGCGTCCCCTCGAAACGATTAATGGCAAAGTCGACTTCATCGGAATTTGAACTTAGAAAGTAAAGATGGATGAAATGACACTTGACATTTCTAACAATTCTGCCTTGTTAACAATCGTGCCGACTCGCCTCCTCTGCTATTGCTAGCCCCCTGGTTTCAAATTTTGGCACAAGGCCAGCAATTTCGGGACAAAATCGATCAAGTCAAATTACATTTATCAGCCTGGTCAGCTAACGATTTTGCAAGCTCGCCATTCGATCATGATGATAACAATCCTTTCTACCATAGGCACAAGGGTTTAAATTAGGGGGAAGGATATTGGTCGATTGTATCAACCCCAGTGTTGTACTTGTACTTAATCTATCGTCTCCGAAAGGACGAAAGGCAAAGTCGACCTCGGCGGAATTTGAGCTCAGAACACAGCCACTCCTACGTTTATACACACACACACCTATGTATAATATACATCTATATCTGAACGCATATGTATGTTTATATGTAAGTATACATACACACACATATATATGTTTAGACAGAAAGAGAAAGAGAGTGAGAGACTAATAGCTATCTAGATAAATAAATAACTAGAAAGATAAATAGATAGTTAAATAGATATGCAAATCCAAACATATATAGTATAAACTCTCACACACACACGCACACACACACCACGGTAAACCTACATACTAATGCATAATGCATACACACATATACATGTATCATACATACATAAATAATCATACACGCATTTGTACACATAGAACACACACACACACACACACACATACCTGTGCGTAGATGTGTGACCCCTGCATGCGTTTGTGTGTGCGTACTGATAGCTGCACCTTTTGTGTGAACGAAAAAGTATACGTGCATGCATGCCTCTCTGTTTACAAACATATACATTTATCTGCCAACCGAATTCATACATCCATTTTCTAAGTAACTTCGTTAACGGTAAATTAATCGTCTTTCATTAATTTTTAATTAACTACTTGTTTTCTGATTAGTTGTCATTCAATTATTTATTCACTGGTTGTTTATAGTTCTTCGACTTTTATTTATTTATCAATCCGGTTAATGCATAATCACGTGTTCGACGCCATTTTTGAAATAATCACGTCACTTCCGCAGTCACCCGGAGTGTTCAATGTATTTCGTTGTTACTGCACTACAATCGAATACTACAACATGTTAATATAAATATATAGACGTAACTGCCGTCATACACAAACACATAAACCGTAGACCGTTGCGTAAGGAAAACAGAAATATACAGTAATTTTCAATGATTATAATATGAACCGAAAGACGCTGTATTTTGTTGAATGTCATCGTTTCTCCGCATCTCTCCGTGAGGTGTTTACGGGTTGGTTTTTTGTTTGTAAATATAGTGTGTGTGTGGACACATGTGTGTGGATACATGTGTGTTTGTGTGTGTGAGTGTGTACCTGTCACTTTGTCTCTGTGTCTACGAGGGCGTGTGTGTCATGCGTTCATTGCTTTAGTGTACCGTACAGGTATGTGAGACATAATGTATGATGATAAACAGGTGAGTGTCGTGCGTACA
>NW_021825894.1:2500-14158 GCF_006345805.1 Octopus sinensis | reverse complement strand
ATGAGAAGATAAAGATGAGTGGATGAAATGAAGGAACACAACAGCAAAAGCTCTCCAAATTAACCATTCTCGTTCAATATTGAGAACAGCAACTCTTCCTCTGCCTACCACTCAGCCATGCATCTGAAACCACACAACTGGCAATATTTTGCCGACCCCCATATGCGTAGTACCCCAGTATTATTGATTACCATAAGGCGGCGAGCTGGCAGGAACGTTAGCACGCCGGCCAAAATGCCTTGCGGTATTTCGTCCGCCGCTGCGTTCTGAGTTCAAATTCCGCCGAGTCGACTTTGCCTTTCATTCTTTCGGGGTCGATAAATTAAGTACCAGTTACGCACTGGGGTCGATATAATCGACTTAATCCGTTTTGTCATCCTTGTTTGTCCCCCTCTGTGTTTAGCCCCTTGTGGGTAGTAAAGAAATAATTATTGGATTACCATGATTCTATTGGTCCGTTTCATAGTTCTTGGAGGAGGGGACTCTGTGGGGGATGGTCTTGCCCGGTGTGTCGAAAATCACCTCACCCTCCTCACCGACAACTAAACTGGTAGAATCACAAGTTCATTGTCGGCGACAAAAACATGCAGCGGATTGCACTGATTCTGGGTTAACAACAGGATTCTCGCGTGACATAATTGCACGTATACAAATGTGTGTGTGTGTGTGTTTATGTATGTTCTATGTACGTACGTACGTACGTACGTACGTACGTATGTATGTATGTAATGTATGTATGTATGTATGTGTGTATGTATGTATGTATGTATGCACACAAACATACATGCATACGTGTATGCATGCATGCATACATACATACATACATACATACATACATACATACATACATACATACATACATACATATACATAACATACATTATGGCTTCCCCCTCGTTATCGCGTATGGCCATTGCACGAAGCTTAACTGTTATTGGTGCTGTGATCGATGTGACTTTTTAGCCCAGCTAAAGATCTACAATGTCTTGTACAGAATTGGCAGCTAAAACCTTTACCGGTAATAACCGTCTGTAGTTGTAACTGGGCTTCATGTCCTTTGCATGTCGTTTAAGTCCTCCTGCCGAATTACCTCTCTTCCAGATCTCCGACGATATAATTAGTAATGTGTGTTCCACCACCACCAGTGGCCAGTTGTCACTCATCTGTCTCGTTTTATGACTACGAAGTCCTATTCCTGTATGTATGTATGTATGTATGCATGTATGTGCGTATATGAGTATGTCTATAACAATAATATATGCATACATATGCATATGTATTATATATTTATATATGTATACACACATAGATACATACATACATGTATATACACACACATACATACATACATACATGAAAAGACACCCATACCTACATACATACATGCATACATACCCATACATGCATGCATACGTACATACATACATACATACATACATACATACATACATACATACATACATACATACATACATACATACTCACAAACGCATACACATGTCATATGTGTGTATTGAATAAATTTGAATAATTGTGTGTATGTGTGTGTGTGCATTTGCGTGTGTGTTTGTGAGTGTGTGCGCGCGCGCGCGACAGAAAGACAGACCAGAGAATGAGATTGAAGCATCTATCTACTTTCTAATCCAAGTAATATAATTGTTTCCATATTGTGTTTATGACGTCACAATATCGTTGACGTTTTTTTTTTTTTTTCGTGAGATTTGGTTTGAAAACTCTTCAGTCTCTTCACAACCTTTCTCGGTGATTAGAGGCTAGGGAATGTGTGCGCCAGGGGCGTACCCAGACATCTGAAGACTAGGGTGAAGTAACAGACATCTTCAGCTTGTTTTTATGTTTGTGTGAGGTTGTTTTATGCACCTTTGAGTTCTTAAGCACCCAATCTAACATGCTGGTTGGTAGCATAACATAGTGACAAGGTGTCCGGTAGCATTCCTGTACCCGATGAACTGTTAACCAGGCCATTTCAGGAGAGAAACCTGGGGTTCCAACCAGAAACATATACCTCACTCGCAATACATTCCATAATATATTTTATTATAAATAGTGAGAAGTAAAGAATGTGACGTTAAAAATAAAGATGATGGAAACGAAATTCTGCTTCCTCAAGTTATAATCATTCGTGTGGTCAAGAAAATATACTTATAAACATGGTAAGTATTTAAATGAATATAAAAAATATTGTCTGTCTATTAAACTGTTTGAAGATCTTTTTAGAGATTTTTTTTTATAGTAAAGCAAAATAAATTCTTCATTAGGTGTTCGATATTCTGCTTATATCACTATTTTTTGTCCTTCTCGAGTCATGCCTGGCTCATGAGGGTCGGTTTCCCTCTTTCATTGGCGTATAGGTTCCCTACCTGGACAGGATACCGGTCCCTTGCATGTGAGCTGCTAGATGCAGGAGGAAAGTGTGAGAGGAAGTTGTGGTGAAAGAATCAGCGAAAGTAACTATTTCATTACTTTCTGCCGGAGCCACGTGGTGCTATGTATTTTGCTCATAACCATAACAACACTGTGGTGTGTGGGTGAAGGAGTGTGACGGATGGGGGAGAGCGGAAGTGGGGCTTGGGGAGAATGAGATGGACTGGGCAACAGGTGGAACGTGTTTGCCAATGAGCTTAGAAGACTGGCTAAATTGGCGGGTTATGAGGGAGAGTCGCTAGAACGGACGGTTGGTTAGCGTTCGTGACCGGCTTTCCCGACATCATGTCGGTCGAGCTACAGAAGCTCCCCAGCGTGCGTTCGATGCCGATGGCCGATATCATATCGCGGGCACGTGTACTGGTTTCGTGCAGCAGGTTGACGTCGGTAGCAGCGACTGTAACGTCGAAAAGTGGCCCAGCTAGGAGCAACGGAGAGGGGCTGAGGAAGAACGCGTGCGATCGTTAAAGGACAGTGTTTCCGGTGCCAAGGCCCACACATGGTCCCCGACTGCGCGTCGCCCAAGCCTGAGGTGATTTGCTACCGGTGTCGAGAGCCAGGGCATGTAGCCAGCGAGTGTCTGCGGAGAAACGACCGCGGGAGACTACTGCGCCGGTAGTCGTCCCTTTGGATTAGTAGCGGCGCGTTTTCATCGCTACCTGTGGTCGACATCTGGTGAAGGGGACTGTCGCGAGCCCTGGTGGACACGGGCTGTACAACGACCTGATGACTACGGAAGTGGCATCCACCAGAATGTCGTCGATGTATGAATTGGTGGCACTTTTTACTCTGTCCACCTTCCCCAGGATGGCCTTGAGAATTGTTGCCATAATCTTCGGCGCTGAATTCAGCCCGAATCCCAACCTGATCAGACAGTACGTCCGGCCCCTATACTGACGAGCTGGTACTTCCATAATTTCTCAGCCACATGCACCTGTAGGTATGCCGACTTCAAATCGACAATCGTGGAGGCCCCCGTCGTCTCCTCCACTGTCGCAAGGTGTCCCGCAGACATCCGTGGCCTCGCCGCCTGTATGACACGACACGTGGTCATTCAGCTCTCTCGGAAGTGAGCACTGGCCTGACCTTATGCTTTGTGGGCTGTATCACCGCCATCAGTGGCATGACTCCGCTCTCTTCTTTTTCCCAGGGGATCAGTATGCCCTCCTTAATCCACCGCTCCACCTCCCCCTCGAACTCACTTCTGGCATCTCCTTTTAGAGTATGCTGATAGCAGCCCACTTTATTCTTAACATCGGGCTCTCCCTTCCAGTGCCACTCCACTGTCCACCTCTAGACTGCCCTAACACTGCTTCCTCCACTCCACATGCACTTCGCAGTGCACTTCTCTTCCGTCGACTGCCCTAACACTGCTTCCTCCACTCCACGTGGAGTGGAGGAAGCAGTGTTAGGGAGTGGAGGAAGCAGTGTTAGGGCAGTCGACGGAAGAGAAGTGCACTGCGAAGGGGTTACGGATGCGCAGATTGTGGTGCAGGGACTACAGCTGACGTTGCGAGCAATTGTGGTTGGTCACTTGGTGGACGAGATTGAAGTGGTGATGGGGATGGATGCAATCACTCGCTTGGGAGGTGTCACCGTCAACGAGGCTGGCGTAACGTTTGGGTTAGCGGGGAAACCATGTAGGGCGAGACCACGCACCGACGACAACCGTGAGGAAAAGGATGCGGCGCACACCATTGAAGACCAGGATTTTCGGGCTGTCTTTGATGGCAAGAGGTGGACAGTGGAGTGGCACTGGAAGGGAGAGCCCCCGATGTTAAAGAATAAAGTGGGCTGCTATCAGCATACTCTAAAAGGAGATGCCAGAAGTGAGTTCGAGGGGGAGGTGAGAGCGGTGGATTAAGGAGGGCATACTGATCCCCTGGGAAAAAGAAGAGAGCGGAGTCCTGCCACTGATGGCGGTGATGATACAGCCCACAAAGCATAAGGTCAGGCTAGTGCTTGACTCCGAGAGCTGAATGACCACGTGTCGTATCCATACAGGCGGCGAGGCCACGGATGTCTGCGGAGACACCTTGCGACAGTGGAGGCAGACGACGGGGGCCTCCACGATTGTCGATTTGAAGTCGGCATACTACAGGTGCATGTGGCTGAGAAATTATGGAAGTACCAGCTCGTAA
Organism: Octopus sinensis; assembly: GCF_006345805.1. NCBI lineage: Eukaryota > Metazoa > Mollusca > Cephalopoda > Octopoda > Octopodidae > Octopus > Octopus sinensis. Next base: position 9,575 of record NW_021825894.1, on the reverse strand, counting down.
GGTATAGGGGCCGGACGTACTGTCTGACCAGGTTGGGATTCGGGCTGAATTCAGCGCCGAAGATTATGGCAACAATTCTCAAGGCCATCCTGGGGAAGGTGGACAGAGTAAAAAGGGCCACCAATTCATACATCGACGACATTCTAGTGGATGAAACCTGTGATACCAGCAACGGAGGTCATAGGCCACCTGAAGAGTTTTGGACTGATCGCGAAGCCGCCAGAGGCTATGGAGGGAGGTGCTGCACTGGGCCTCAAGCTATGGAGAGACGGCCGGCGCGCCTTGGCGTTCCGGCGAGGGAATGAGGTCCCGAACTGGGCGCCAGCATGAGTAGACGGGAACTGTTCTCTCTGTTGTGGAAGCTGGTGGGACACTACCCGATTGCAGGCTGGCTCCGGACAGCATGTAGCTTCATCAAGAGACGAGCCGAAGGAGTGAAGTGGAATGATAAAGTGGGGGAGAGACAATCGACATGATGCAGGAAGTCTGGTCAGAGTAGGAGCAGAGGACCCAGTGAGGGGCAACTGGTATGTTCCCAAATCAAAGAGCCGGATCGTATGGTGTGACGCCAGTAGCATCGCAATAGGGGTTGTCTTGGAAGTGGGAGGTGTCACGGTGGAAGATGCGGCCTGGCTCAGGAGATGGATGACTGCAATCATATCAACGTGGCGAGTTGGATGCCGTGCTGAAGGGGTGAACCTAGCCTTGAAGTTGGGTGTTGCACACCATAGAAATCAGACTGATTCATCCACTGTACTTTGTTGGGCGACAGCAGTCATCACCGATGAGCGGAGGGTGCGGACCAAAGGGGCTGGAGATGCTGGTAAAGCGTCGATTAGGAATACTGCGTGAACTAACCACTGAGTTCAATCTGAAGCTGAGCGTGATCTTTGTGCCTTCCGAGAAGAACAGGGCAGACGTCCTGACCAGGGTAAAGCGAGCCTGTTTGCAGGTGCCAGAGGATGCGAAGCAGGATGTAGCTGCAGTATGCCGTCTGAGCGACTCGGAGTTACGGAGACTACACACCATGCATCACATGGGTGTGGACAGGACATTGTTCCTAGCCAGAAAAGTTGACTCCGACGTAACAAGACAGAGTGTGCAGAGAGTGGTTAGCAGTTGTGACAGGTGCCAGTCCATCGACCCTGCTCCGGTCGTGCATGAAGCGGGAAGTATTCCAGTGGACCAGGACTGGAGACGACTGGCGGTGGACATAACACACTAGCGGCAGGGGACATAACACACTACCAGCAGGGGACATACCTCTCAATGGTTGACTGCGGACCGGGGCGGATGAAGGGAGATGAAGTCGGGGACCGCAGAAGAAATTGTGAAAGTGTTGAATCAGATATTCGGAACGAGGCCCCGTGGATGAACTGCTTCTGGACAACGGCACTGCATTTCGCTCGGATGTGCTGAGAGAAATGCTTGATGAGTGGAAGGTCAACCACCTTCTTCAGGGCGGCATACCGGCCAAGTGGAACGGGGTGGTGGAAGGCAGCATCATCGTACCATCAAGGCCATGGCAGAGGGGTCACATTTCACCAGTCGAGGCCGTTGTTTTGGTACAATATGTCGCCCAGATCAGGACAGGCTGAGGAGTCGGTGCCACACAGGGCAATATTCAGGTACGAGTGGAGGCATCCGTGTACTACATCAATGCGACCCGGGGCAGAGGAAGAGCACGCCTTCGTGCAGGTCGGGGAGGAAGTCTGGGTAAACCCCCCAACGCACGGTGTACATCGCAATGGGAAAGGGGACAATAACCTCCGTAAATTCAAAGAATAACATCTCGGTCGATAGTATGCCACGCCACGTTTGGACATACGGAGGATTGTCCATGCCCCAGAGGATGGGGCCAGCAGCAGTGGCAAGACGAAAACAACAGACAGGATGACGAGGTCGGCAGCAACACGCCAGGTACAAGTCCTAGGGTCGCACTGCGACCACAGAGGGAGCGGCACCCTCCTCCCTGGTTGGCTGATTATGAAACCAGTTTCAGGTGCGGGAGTGAGTGAGGAAGCCGGTTCAGTGATCTGTAGATCAAGGGGGCGTGTGGTGTGTGGTGAAGGAGTGTGACGGATGGGGGAGAGCGGAAGTGGGGCTTGCAGGGCTTGCAGGGCGCATGCGCCGGAGGAAGCGGAAGTGACAGGCAGAACGCACGTGCGGCATTGAGGAGTTGCGGCAGACAGGGCGAAGGGACCAGACGAGCGAGTTGGCTAAAAGCGATCCAAGTTCATCTCCGACGAGGTAAGACCCAATTACATTTTCCATTCTCCCTTTTTCTGTTGTACTCTTTTCACCGTTTCACTACACACACACATCCCCTCCCCCGGTCTGAGATTCGAACCCGCGAATTCTCGACCGCGAGTCCGCTGTTTCTAACCACTAGGTTATGTCCTCCACTATTCTGCTTTACTTACCACTATTGTCTGCAATCATAAGAACACATAAACATTGGTTGCAAATGTGTGTGTGCGTGTGTGTGTGTGAGTGTGTATGCGTGCGTGTGTTTTTTGTGTTGATGTGTGTGCGTGAGTGTGTATGTTTGTTTGTGAGTGGTGGTGTATGTGTGCGTGAGTGTGTGTATGTTTTTGTGAGTGTTTTTGTGTTTGTGCTTGATGTGTGTGCGTGAGTGTGTGTATGTCTGTTGTGGTGTGTGTATGTGTGCGTGAGTGTGTGTATGTTTGTTGTGAGTGTGTATGTGTGCGTGTGTGTTTGTTTGATGTGTGTGCGTGAGTGTGTATGTTTGTTGTTAGTGTGTGTATGTGTGTGTGTGTTTGTTGTGAGTGTATATGTGTGCGTGTGTGTTTGTGTTTGATGTGTGTGTGTGTATGTGTGCGTGAGTGTGTGTGTTTGTTGTGAGTGTATATGTGTGCGTGGTGTTTGTGTTTGATGTGTGTGTGTGTGTGTAGTGTGCGTGAGTGTGTGTGTTTGTTGTGAGTGTATATGTGTGCGTGTGTGTTTGTGCTTGTGTGTGTGTAGATTGTGTATCTATTGGTCTCCTTCAGTCTTTCTCTATCTCTCGTCGTTCATCATCCCCGCCAGACACGCATTTTGAGTCAATCTACGAACGTGTGTTTGGATTGCTGTGTTGTTGGGGGGTGTGTGTGTGCGTATGCATGCGCGCTCGCAGGCGCGGGTTTTTTGCGTCTGCTTCTGTGCATGTGCGTAGACTACCAAGATGATTGTGCGTGGCAGAAACGTTAGCACGCCGGGCGAAATGCATATCCGTATTTCGTCTGCCGTACGTTCTAGTTTAAATTCCACCGAGGTCGACTTTGCCTTTCATCCTTTCGGGGTCGATAATTAAGTACCAGTTACGCACTGGGGTCGATATAATCGACTTAATAATCCGTTTGTCTGTCCCTTGTTTGTCCCTCTGTGTTTTAGCCCCTTATGGGTAGTAAAGAAATGCATATATGTATTATGTAAGCACGTAGTATATGCTTGTATATGGGTGTGATGGTGAAGGAGTGTGACGGAATGAGGGGGAGCGGAAAGTGGGGCTTGCAGGTCTTGCACGGCGCATGCGCGGGCGGAAGCGGAAGTGACAGACAGAACGCACGTGCGGCATTGACCAGTTGCGCCAGACACGACGAAGACACCGAGAAGACACGACGCGAGCGATTGGCTAAAGGCGATCCGAGTTCATCTCCGGCCAGGTAAGACGCAAATTACATTTCCATTCCTTTCCTTTCTGTTGTCTCTTTTCATACTACAAGCTATTTCGGCAATAATCACTCGGTTTCGTAAAAAATAAAATAGAAAATTATGCAGAGTGCTATGGTTTCACACGAGCCTATAACACCGTTTTGCGGCGACACCGATGTGGTCGTTGGTTGAAGAGGTTAAATTTGGTGGCGAAGCTCCACGGTATAGCTGACCTGGCTAGTTTTTATGCCGTTGTATTTGGATGGCCCGGCCTTGGCGTTATATTTAGAGATGGAGGAGACGGACCAACTCAGCGCAGATAAAGTGGAGATCCGACTTATGGAGGCTTTCGCGGAAGGAATGTTTGAAGCGTACGCTCGGCTGGGTAGAATGAGATGGATCGGACAACAGGTGGACGTGTTCGCCGGTGAGCTTAGAAGGTTGGCTAAACTGGCGGGATATGAGGGAGAGTCGCTAGAACGGACGGTTAGGTTAGCGTTCGTGACCGGCTTTCCCGACATCATGTCGGTCGAGCTACAGAAGCTCCCGAACGTGCGTTCGATGCCGATGGCCGATATCATATCGCGGGCACGTGTACTGGTTTCGTGCAGCAGGTTGACGTCGGTAGCAGCGACTGTAACGTCGAAAAGTGGCCCAGCTAGGAGCAACGGAGAGGGGCTGAGGAAAGAACGCGTGCGATCGTTCAAAGGACAGTGTTTCCGGTGCCAAGGCCCACACATGGTCCCCCCGACTGCGCGTCGCCCAAGCCTGAGGTGATTTGCTACCGGTGTCGAGAGCCAGGGCATGTAGCCAGCGAGTGTCTGCGGGGGAAACGGACCGCGGGAGACTACTGCGCCGGTAGTCGTCCCTTTGGATTAGTAAGCGGCGCGTTTATCATCGCTACCTGTGGTCGACATTCTGGTGAAGGGGAAGATGTCGCGAGCCCTGGTGGGCACACGGGCTGTACAACGACCCTGATGACTACGGAAGTGGCATCCACCAGAATGTCGTCGATGTATGAATTGGTGGACTTTTTACTCTGTCCACCTTCCCCAGGATGGCCTTGAGAATTGTTGCCATAATGTTCGGCGCTGAATTCAGCCGAATCCCAACCTGATCAGACGTACGTCCCGGCCCCTATACCTGACGAGCTGGTACTTCCATAATTTCTCAGCCACATGCAACCTGGAGGTATGCCGACTTTCAAATCGCCAATCGTGGAGGCCCCCGTCGTCTGCCTCCACTGTCGCCAGGTGTCTCCGCAGACATCCGTAGCCTCGCCGCCTGTATGACACGACACGTGGTCATTCAGCTCTCGGAAGTCGAGCACTGGCCTGACCTTATGCTTTGTGGGCTGTATCACCGCCATCAGTGGCAGGACTCCGCTCTCTTCTTTTTCCCAGGGAATCAATATGCCCTCCTTAATCCACCGCTCCACTTCCCCCTCGAACTCACTTCTGGCATCTCCTTTTAGAGTATGCTGATAGCAGCCCACTTTATTCTTTAACATCGGGGGCTCTCCCTTCCAGTGCCACTCCACTGTCCACCTCTAGACTGCCCTGAGTGGAGGAAGCAGTGTTAGGGCAGTCGACGGAAGAGAAGTGCACTGCGAAGGAGTTACGGATGCGCAGATTGTGGTGCAGGGACTACAGCTGACGTTGCGAGCAATTGTGGTTGGTCACTTGGTGGACGAGATTGAAGTGGTGATGGGATGGATGCAATCACTCACTCGCTTGGGAGGTGTCAGCGTCAACGAGGCTGGCGTAACGTTTGGGTTAGGGCGGGGAAACCATGTAGGGCGAGACCACGCACCGACGACAACCGTGAGGAAAAGGATGCGGCGCACACCATTGAAGACCAGGATTTTCGGGCTGTCTTTGATGGCAAGAGGTGGACAGTGGAGTGGCACTGGAAGGGAGAGCCCCCGATGTTAAAGAATAAAGTGGGCTGCTATCAGCATACTCTAAAGGTAGATGCCAGAAGTGAGTTCGAGGGGGAGGTGGAGCGGTGGATTAAGGAGGGCATACTGATCCCCTGGGAAAAAGAAGAGAGCGGAGTCATGCCACTGATGGCGGTGATACAGCCCACAAAGCATAAGGTCAGGCCAGTGCTCGAATTCCGAGAGCTGAATGACCACGTGTCGTGTCATACAGGCGGCGAGGCCACGGATGTCTGCGGAGACACCTTGCAGAGTGGAGGCAGACGACGGGGGCCTCCACGATTGTCGATTTGAAGTCGGCATACCTACAGGTGCATGTGGCTGAGAATTATGGAAGTACCAGCTCGTCAGGTATAGGGGCCGGACGTACTGTCTGACCAGGTTGGGATTCGGGCTGAATTCAGCGCCGAAGTTATGGCAACAATTCTCAAGGCCATCCTGGGGAAGGGTGGACAGAGTAAAAAGGGCCACCAATTCATACATCGACGACATTCTAGTGGATGAAACCGTGATACCAGCAACGGAGGTCATAGGCCACCTGAAGAGTTTTGGACTGATCGCCAAGCCGCCAGAGGCTTAGGGAGGGTGCTGCACTGGGCCTCAAGCTATGGAGAGACAAGGCCCGGCGCCTGTGTGTTCCGGCGAGGGAATGAGGTCCCTGAACTGGGCGCCAGCATGAGTAGACGGGAACTGTTCTCTGTGTGTGGGAAGCTGGTGGGACACTACCCGATTGCAGGCTGGCTCCGGACAGCATGTAGCTTCATCAAGACGAGCCGAAGGAGTGAAGTGGAATGATAAAGTGGGGGAGAGGACAATCGACATGATGCAGGAAGTCTTGGTCAGAGTAGGAGCAGAGGACCCAGTGAGGGGCAACTGATATGTTCCCAAATCAAAGAGCCGGATCGTATGGTGTGACGCCAGTAGCATCGCAATAGGGGTTGTCTTGGAAGTGGGAGGTGTCACGGTGGAAGATGCGGCCTGGCTCAGGAAGATGGATGACTGCAATCATATCAACGTGGCGGAGTTGGATGCCGTGCTGAAGGGGGTGAACCTAGCCTTGAAGTTGGGGTTGCACACCATAGAAATCAGGACTGATTCATCCACTGTACTTTGTTGGGCGACAGCAGTCATCACCGATGAGCGGAGGGTGCGGACCAAAGGGGCTGCAGAGATGCTGGTAAAGCGTCGATTAGGAATACTGCGTGAACTAACCACTGAGTTCAATCTGAAGCTGAGCGTGATCTTTGTGCCTTCCGAGAAGAACAGGGCAGACGTCCTGACCAGGGTAAAGCGAGCCTGTTTGCAGGTGCCAGAGGATGCGAAGCAGGATGTAGCTGCAGTATGCCGTCTGAGCGACTCGGAGTTACGGAGACTACACACCATGCATCACATGGGTGTGGACAGGACATTGTTCCTAGCCAGAAAAGTTGACTCCGACGTAACAAGACAGAGTTGTCAGAGAGTGTTAGCAGTTGTGACAGG
>NW_021825893.1:0-14107 GCF_006345805.1 Octopus sinensis | reverse complement strand
CGGGACAAGTTGTTTTGAGAAAATTTGGTTCAAATTTTTGACAAACTCAGCACCGTCCATTGGACGAGGAGTGGGGCGTTTTGCTGTATAATATATATATATATATATATATATATATATATATATATATACATATATATAACTGGCACTCCATCGGTTACGCTGACGAGTGTTTCAGTTGATTTGATCAAAGGAACAACCTACTCATGAAATTAACGTGCAAGTGGCTGAGCACTTTACAGACACGCGTACCCTTAACGTAATTCTCGGAGGGATTCAGTGTACCACAGAACGGGACAAGGCCGGCCTTTTGAATTACAGGCACAACTAACTTCTGCTGAATGGACTAGAGCAACGGGAAATAAAGTGTCTTGCTCAACACGCCGCTGGGAATCGAACTCGCTACTTTACAACCGTGAGTCGATTACTTTAACCCTTAAGTCATGCATTTTCACACACACATGCACAAACACACGTGCGCGCGCTCTGACACAATTATACACAGATACGTGCATAATATGTATTTGTATATGAATATATACATGCATGAACCTATATACGTTATTTTCATTCTTTTGATTTAATCCTTTGACTACGGCCGTGCTGGAGCACCGCCTTTAGTCAAACAAATCGAACTCGGGACTTATTCTTTGTAAGCTTAATACTTATTCTATCGGTCACTTTTGCCGAACCGTTAAGTTACGGAGACGTAAACATACGAACATCGGTTGTCAAAAACATGCATACATACATGCACACACACACACATATATATATATAAATACATGTATACATCTATCTATCTATCTATCTATCTATCTATCTATCTATCTATCTATCTATCTATCTATCTATCTATCTATCTATCTATCTATAATAATAATAAGGGTAAATAATTTCTTCGATGGTTTTTCAGACAACCAACAATTATGTACCGGTAGATTTCGGTATGTAAATATGACCATTAGCGGCGGGAACTTCTGGGATTGTTTTTCCTGTTTGCCAGCTTTGCTATAGATATATACATATATATATATATATATATATATATATATATATATATATATATATATACAACGGGCTTCCACACAGTTTCCGTTACCAAATTCACACACGGCATTGATCAGATCGGAGCTATAATAGAAGACACTTGTCCAAGGTTGCAAAGGGAGCCTTTTAACGACAAGGCCATGAATGTTCCTATGACTTGCTTTTCTTTCTTCTTTTCTTTTTTTGAGATGTCTGGCTGGTGGAGGAACCTACAGCCTCTGAGAGAAGCCTGGAATTTTGGATTTAAAAAAAATGCATTTTTTGTTGGATTATATAACATTATGCTAATTATAATGTTCTTAAATTTTTAAAAAGATATCTACATTTTGATTTCTTACGCATAATACCTATAATTATACTTCTATAGTAAATACATTTTACGGTATGTTTATTATTTTCTCTAATACGGCTTTACTAGATTACACATAATTAAATCAAGTCTTCAAATATATAAAAAACAAAACAACAAAAAAGCGCTCCCCGCTCCTAGTCTTGTTCAACTGTACCAGTTTTATAGATTTAAATTGTACAAGGCCTCTTCCTTCGTTTTGCCTCTAAATATATTTGTAGTTTGCGATGTAGCATGTTGGTTTATGAATCATATACGAAGGCGGCGAGCTGGCAGAAACGTTAGCACGCCGGGCGAAATGCGTAGCTGTATTTCGTCTGCCGTTACGTTCTGAGTTCAAATTCTGCCGAGGTCGACTTTGCCTTTCATCCTTTCGGGGTCGATAAATTAAGTACCAGTTACGCACTGGGGTCGATATAATCGACTTAATCCGTTTGTCTGTCCTTGTTTGTCCTCTCTGTGTTTAGCCCCTTGTGGGTAGTAAAGAAATAGGTATTTCGTCTGCCGTCTGAGTTCAAATTCCGCCGAGGTCAACTTTGCCTTTCATCCTTTCGGGGTCGATAAATTAAGTACCAGTTACGCACTGGGGTCGATATAATCGACTTAATCCATTTGTCTGTCCTTGTTTGTCCTAGCTCCTTGTGGATAGTAAAGAAATAGGTATTTCGTTTGTCCTTACATTCTCAGTTCAAATTCCGCCGAGGTCGACTTTGCCTTTTGGGGTCGATAAATTAAGTACCAATTAGTACCGGGGTCGATCTAATCGACTGTCCCCCTCCACCAAAATTTCTGGCCTTGTGCCTAGAGTAGAAAAGAATATTTATTTCTTTATTGCCCACAGGGAGGCTAAACAAGGACAGACAAAGGGATTAAGTCGATTAAATCGGTCCCAGTGTGTAACCGGTACTTATTTAATCGACCCCGAAAGGTTGAAAGGCTAAGTCGACCTCGGTGGAATTTGAACTCAGAACGTAGCGGCAGACGAAATACCTATTTCTTTACTACCCACAAGGGGCTAAACACAGAGGAGACAAACAAGGACAGACAGACAGATTAAGTCGATTATATCGACCCCAGTAGTAACTGGTACTTTTTTAATCGACCCCGAAAGGATGAAAGGCAAAGTCGACCTCGGCGGAATTTGAACTCAGAACGTAACGGCAGACGAAATACGGCTACGCATTTCGCCCGGCGTGCTAACCTTTCTGCCAGCTCGCCGCCTTTTTCAAAGACAGATGTGTCTACCAGCTCGCCGCCCTAGTAGAAAAAAATATGAACGTAACACCCGCGAGAGGTGAAAATCCGCGAAGTAGTAACAGTACTATATATTTATTATTTTTATGATTTGTATATATTTATTTAATTATAAATGCCAAACAATACCACGGAGGAATCGGCGTAAGCTTAAATAATAAACGTGATATGTGAACCGCGAAATGGCGAAGGATTACTATAAAGCTTTGACAGATGCTGGCATGGTAGTGTTGTTAAGAAGCTCGTTTTGCAACAAAGAGATTTCGGGTTCAGTTCCACTTGAGTAAGTGTCTTTTACTACATGGCTCCGGAGCGACCAATGCTCTTCGATGTAGAAGTCTGTCGAATGTGTGTGTTTGTGTTTCCCCACCCTCCTCGCAACGCTTTTCAGGAGATGTTAGTTTGTTTATGTTCCAAGTAACTAGCGATTCGGCAAAAGAAACCAATTAAATAAATAAATACCAAACTTAAAAAATAAGGCTCTATTTGTTCGATTACACGCTTCAAGCATGACCACCGTCCAATGACCAAAACAAGGTCAAAAGATAATAGTTTTCATGAATTTGTGTCCAGTATTTTAATGTCTTGTACATTCCAGTTTACTTAACTGAATCCGTAGCTTACCGCCGGGACTGCTAGGATGTTAATTGCTTTCATTTTATGTGTCGTGTTGAGTTCATCCTACACCTCTGAATTATATTAATTTCGGACTAAATTATTGCATTCTAGCGAGCTAAATATATTCACCTCTATAAAACTGCAGGAATATATACGCTTCAACTGTTTCCAGTTCATCTAATGTCATGCTCATTTAATTTTCACGGTTTATCAACTTGGACGACCTGCTCCTTTGAGTGTCGCCTTTGACCATGCGAAGCTTAAATTCCATACCCACTTCACAGCTACAAAGTTTTACAGTTTATAGCATGGGTTGTGTTGTTTTATTTTTCATTCGTGTTTCTCTTTATATTTTACATCTTAGCTAAGATAACACAGTTGTTACTTTTTAATTTTCTTCAATACATCTGATAATATATTCTGTTAATTTGTGAACAGATCTTGGGATTGTTTTTCCTTTCTTGTCAGCTTTGCTATGTTCCGTTATGTTGCTAAAAGCCTTTAGTTTGTTAGTGAAGAAGACTCTATAGATTCTTTTTCTTCGATTCTGCTTCAAGTCTATCGAATTCGTTTGTTTGTGCTGTTGCTTGACATAGTAGCGCACAATGAGATTCTGTATAGTATTGTCGTTTCGTCTGGTTAAGTCTCATTGCCAAAATGATCCCCATGTTTATATATTGATTCCGAACATGTTGGAAATCATATTATATAATACCTTGTAGGCGGCAAGCTGGCAGACACGTTAGCGCCCCGGGCGGAATGCTTCGCAGTATTTCGTCTGTCGTTACGTTCTGAGTTCAAATTCCGCCGAGGTCGACTTTTCCTTTCATCCTTTCGGGGTCGATAAATAAAAGTACCAGTCTCGCACTGGGGTCGATGTAATCGACTTAATCCCTTTGTTTGTCCTCTCTATGTTTAGCCCCTTGTGGGCAATAAAGAAATATATATAATACCTTGTAGAAGGATTGGTTGTATCTTCTCGGTTTCACACGCCCGGTTCATATTTTTTTTTGAAATATTTTACATGCATGTAGTTTTCCAATCAAAACGAAAATCATAATCATCTCCCACTACCACGACCACGACCACGAGAAATTAAAACTAAAGAAGTTATGTAACTTAAAAAATTGAAAAAACTAGGAAATTTCAGCAAATCCGGTGCAACCATTTTCGACGCGGTGCAAAGCGGAACTGATGTCCACTTGCAATTTCTTCCGTTATTATATTTATTTATTTATTTATTTATTGAAACGCGAGTTGTTTGAGATACGTCGGTAAAAATAAAAAGTATTTGATAAAAGAATACGAAATTAATGATGTAAATAATAAAAACGTAAAAGTCTTTTTAATGATAAAAATATTTAATGAAAAAAGTGAAACAATATATTTATTTTAAGTAAGAAAATGAAACAACACAACAAATTAACATATGGCCAAAGGAATTCGGTTATGCGTTCTGACATCCTTTGAAACAGGACAACAATTTCCGTGTCTGTGCTGCCACATAAACTCACAGAGTTATGAACCTATCGTAAAAGGTGGGTTTTGTAGTCCCATACCTGCTGCGTCTCATGGCACACACCACCAAACACTCACAGCTTTGGTAGCGCTCTTCCTTGTTGGTATTTTCATCTAGAATTCATTGTCATGTCGATCTCGACGACCGTCCACGACCACCTAATCTGCATTGGGTTTTGTATAAGGTCTTCTGCATATACTTCCCTCATATAGTTATTATAATCAACCACAATACTATAGTTTATTTCTAACTCCTCCTCTCAGAAACGAACATTTCTAGGTTCTTTCACCCAACAATAAATGAATACAACCATAATCATTAGTGGAAGAATATTACCTTCAAACTAGTTTCCTTTCCTAGCAGACACAAATTCCTTGGATGCAGTTTTCTTGCATTTCCAAGGGATGCTTTCACCAACAACAGAAATTTTTATTTGGCGCTTTAGTTTACAAAGCCTTCTTGGCGGTAGTATCTACTTCTATTGGATATATTCTACTGCATCTTCCTCTCTTTTCAAAGTGTCCCAAATTTTCCATTCGACTGCTCATGAGGATTTTCAATAAGCTGCTGCGAAATCGATATACTCGTTCGATATCTTTCTTCTCGTTTCTTTTCGATACACTCGCTTCATAAACACGTCTAAAAAACAAAACGAAACCAGAAAAAAAAATGCAACTCAAATTACAGTTAGACGTCTGTTCTGACTTCCTACGAATAGACTATGGTCGCATCTGATTAACAGAAATTCAATTAATAAAGTTACGTCACTTCTTCAGTTTTATTTCTCAGGAAGTGAATACGATTTTCGTAATTAGCACGAAAATCTACATCCGTGTAGAAATATTGAAAAAATATATTCGTATCTGGTGTATGAAACCGAACAGATCCGATGTCTACAATGTTTACAGTATATGTATTATACTGGTAATGTTAAAGCATTTCTGCATTGACAAGTTGCTATTTCCCCCCAATAATTGAAGAAGAAGAAGAAGAAGAAGAGAGAGAGAGGTAAGTGGATGTGGAGTAAACAAATAAACAAGTTGTAATGAAATTAAAACCAAAAGTATGCCTTCTATTTTCAGAACAGTACCAGTAATAATCTTCAAAAGATTTATTGCAATTAATAATAAAAGATAATATTGTACTTAGAATTTTTGTCATTAGCAATTAGTGTGTTTGTAAACGGCTATATTTTTAGATCTTAAGAAGTAATTGTGAAAGAGCATTCTTTGTGACAACGATTTCCGCTTCCTCTCAATTTTTATTACTTTATTTTTATATATAGTCCTTTTGTTGTTGAATTGGTCCTCGTACACTTTCAGTCGAAAATTTTTGCAAGAATATCAGATATTTACAAGAACACGAAGTAACCAATGAAAGTCAATGGGCACGCGTCTCGGTGTCTAGAGAGGCAAGTCCATGCGGCTGAGAGACTTCTATGGCTGGTGTAGGAGTTCAGTAATTTTCCAATCGACTGCTCATGATTTTCAATAAGTTGCTGTGGAATCGATATACTCGCTCTATACTTTCCTTCTCCTTTTTTGTGTTTTTTTGACATCCACATTTTATCCAAGCACCCAAAGGACCCAACCCTCAAACAAATACAGGAGTACGTCCTCATAAATGAAACATCCCCTGTACAAATTAGGAAATATACGTAGTAGGTAATCATACCCCCATACCAATAGTTTATATTTATATACAGGTAGAATAGGTAGTGGGCTATGTAGATGTATGTATGTATGTATGTGTGTGTGTGTGTGTGTGTTGTGTGTGTGTGTGTGTGTGTGTGTGTGTGTGCATATGTATGTAGGCAAATGGATATGAAAGTAAACAGATACGCATACAGACGGATAGGTACATAGATAATATGAACAGGGAAGCACATATACACATATATGTACGCAAATGGAGACTGAAACGCATGACCATATACACACACACTTCACTTCACACAAGGACACATATGCAGACACACATCTGCACATATGGAGATACACATCCATACATACAGACAAAGTACATAGTCACTAAAACCCGTACACACACACACACACACTCAGACATGCACACACAAGGAGACAGAGGTACACACACACATACACGCACACATGCAAACATACACACACACACACACCACATAAAAATACACAAACACGAACACACAAACACATGAATATGCAGAAAACATACATACAAACGTACACACATACATATATACATACGCACACACACACACCACACACACACACACATGCATACATGCACACACCTGCATGCATGCATACATGCCTGCATACATACATACATACATACATACATACATACATAATACATACATACGTATATACATATACGTACATGTGTATGCGCTCACATACTGACCCACACACATGCGCACAAACAAACAAAAAAGAACGCATCGTGAGTAACGGACAGGGTCAACAACTATTGAAAAGATTGCAAGATGCAACGAAAATTTTAGAAAAAAAATGTGATTGAATGGAAATTTTACCAGTGAGTGTGTTAAATTATAAGGCACTAAAGCAGTGACTCACCCCAGACATAACAGAATGTGCTTCAACACATGAACTCACATAAGAATCTTGCTAACGAAATCCCAAAACGAATATATATATATTATATATATATATATATATATATATATATATATATATATATATATATAATACAAATAAGAAAATGGAGGAACAAATTCATTTCAATCATCAACTTACAGATATTACCAATTCATATTATTTATTAACTACATAAATAGGAACATCCAAATCCAACAAAACAATATACATCAATATGTAAAATGATAATACCATCTATCTCACTTTGTACTATATATATGTGTGTGTGTGTGTGTGTGTGTGGTGTGTGTGTGTGTGTGTGTGTGTGTGTGTGTGTGTGTGTGAGTTCGTGTGTTGAAGCATATTTTGTTGTGTCTGAGGAGAGCCATTCTCTTTTGTGCCTTATAATTCAACACACTCACCGGTAAAATCTCCACTTCTTTCTTTTTTTTTCCTAAAATTTTCGTTGCATCATACAACCTTTTCAACAGTTGTTGACTCTGTCTGTTATCCAAGTTGCGTTCTTATATTGTTTGTTTGTGTGCACGTGTGTACCAACTCTACCGGCATGCAAAGGACCAACGTGGAGGTAACCTGAGTCAACTTGACATCTGCATCTTATCCAAGTACACAAAGGACCCAACACTCAGACAACTACAGAAGTACGACCTCATAAATGAAACTTCCCCTATACTAAATAGGAAATATACATAGTAGTTATCATACCCCCATACCCACAGTTTACACAGTAGAATAGATAGCGGGCTTTTATGTAGATAGATATGTGTGTGTGTGTGTGCGTGTGTATAGGTGTATGCATGTACATATATATATATAAATATATATATATATATATATATATATATTATATATATATATATATATTAATAAATAAAACATATGTATATATATAAACATATATGTACGTACCTACCTCTACATGTACATATACACGCATATATGAGTACAGGACACTAAAAAGACGTCGAACACAATGAGAAACGAAAACATAGACACAAACCCAAAGAACTGGACATTTTTTTAAACAACAAAAAAATTGAGTACAGGACAAATAGCAAAAGAAAAAAACCCTTCTTCAGTCGCTATGGTTTCATCTACTCTGCGTTTCGAAGGTGAAATATATATATATGTAGATAGGTGTATTTATGTGTATGTGTGTGGGTGTGTGAATATAGATATGAAAGTAAACAGATCAACATACGGACGGATAATTACAAAGGTTATATGAACAAACAAGCACACACACGTAAATGAAGACTGAAACACATGACCATAAATACATACACACACACACACTTTACTTCATACAAGGACACATATTTAGACACACGTCCACACATATGGAGATGCACATCCATACATAGAAACACAGTACATAGTTGCAAAACACACACATACACACACAAAGATACAGAGGTACACACACACATATATATACAAACATACACACACATACGCACATACATAAAAAAACACTCAAACACCACAGACATGCAAACACATGAATATGCAGAATACATACATGCAAAGGTACACACATAGATAGATACATATGTACACACACACATACATGCATATATACATACAAGGCTGCGAGCTGGCAGAATCGTTAGCACGCCGGGCGAAATGCGTAGCCGTATTTCGTCTGCCGTTACGTTCTGAGTTCAAATTCCGCCGAGGTCGACTTTGCCTTTCATCCTTTCGGAGTCGATAAATAAAGTACCAGTTAAGCACTGGGGTCGATGTAATCGACTTAATCCGTTTGTCTGTCGTTGTTTGTCCCCTCTATGTTTAGCCCCTTGTGGGTAGTAAAGAAATATATATACATATATGCATGCATGTATAGGCACACACACTGATCCACACATATGCGCACAAACGAACAAAAGGGAATGCAATGTGAGTAACGGCTAAAGTCAACGTATATTGAAAAGGTTGCAAGACGTAACGAAAATTTTTAGAAAAATAAAAGAGAAATAACTGAAAATTTTACTGGTGAGTGTGTTAAATTATAAGACACCAAAAGAGAATGTCTCTCCCCAGACACAGCAGAATATATATATATATATACACACATACATGAACCTATTTATGCATATACATACATATACATACATACAAGTGCGTACAACGAACGTGTATATATATATATAGATATATATATATATATATATATATATTTCAAAATGTGACCACGTGTGTACCGTTGGCGATTTTTTTCCCTCTGTCTTCCTTCTCTGGATCTTCCTTCTCCTATCTTTCCGACGAAGAGCTCCGCTCGAAACGTTAAACCCTCTTCTTTCCTTCTTTCCTGAGCGTCCAATAATACTATATTTGTTCCACATCCTCGCGTTGTTGTATTTTTTGTGCTTTCTTGTTTGGATTAACTATATATATGTATGAACGTATGAAATTTTACCGGGGGGTGTTTTACAAATATAACACAAAAAAGAATATAGACATAGTAAGAATATATATTATATATATATATATATATATATATATATATATATATATATATAGATATATATACATACATGTACCTATTTATGCATACAATATACATACAAGTGCGTACAACGAACGTATATATATATATATATATATATATATGTATGAACGTATGCGTGCATGTATGTATGTATGTATGTATGCATGTATGTACGTATGTTAAATATAGGTATACCTTTGTATATGTATGCGTGTTTTCATCTAGTGTCTTAGTTGCGTTAATGACCTGCTTATAAAATCTATAAACACCTCGTTAACGGGAAGAAAAAGACGAAACAGTTAACAACAACAATACCAACAACAAAGAATTCTTATATCACAAAGCAACACCAATACAAAGACAAACATACCCACCTTCTCCGTTTCTCCGTTCCCTCCCCGTAGTTATCTTTCTTAGCTGACGTCTTTGCCAAAATATCATGGCCTAAATTAATACTTGTGGCTACTGTAGGGATTATCATTAATTCTAATCCTTATTTGATCTTAAGCAATGTCAGCATATGTTCCACTTTAACCCAGAAATAATCCTTGAAAATTCATTATTGAGGTTATTGATGATGGCCTTAGTCTGGCCTATAGTGTTAATCATTACACCTTTACACAAACACCTAAGCAACATCAATACCACTACTGCCCTCAAACACCAGTATAATGCATATGTGTAGACATACACACACAGACACGCACACACACGCGGACACTCACACATACATATATACATCCTACACGCGGATAAGTGTGCGATGGGTAAATTGCCACCATTCTATATTTATAATTTCGCGCGTGCGCATTGTTTTTATTTTTATTTTATCGACTATACAGTATAGTAGGGTCAGCTGGGCTCCGTATGTTAGAAAAAACAGCGCCATGACGCAGTTCCCTCTGCCAGAAATTTGAAACGATATGCTGTACTGCTTGGCATTCGCGCCGGAAGTTCCAATACGAACATTTCAGAGTGTTTGGATGTCAATCTGAGGACATGTACCGAGAGTGATAAAAATCAAATATCCAGTCAACGTCATGGTGTTTGAAGTGATCACTAGTTATGGCCTCTATTCCGGCTTCAGACTCAACATGGAGGCCTACATGGATGAAGAGAGTGGCTGCTGGAAGACCCTATGTCTGACAACAGGACTCTGCACCATGCAACACAAGCAGGAGAACCCAGTCATGACTGTCAGACAATTTCTGTGACCACATCAACCCTAACATCTGGCCACCTAATTCCCCAGACTATAACCCCCTTGGTTATTATGTGTGAGGCGCAGCTGAGCGAGAGACGAACAAAACTCCTTGTGACACCAAAGATGAACTGAAGGCAAAGATTCCGAAGTCATCTGACGGCCATGGTTGAAGCCAATGGCAATTTTATTGAATAAATCTACTCTTTAGTATTTCAAGACATTTTTCTTCAATTTTGGTAAAAATATCTGTTAAAATGAGATGTCAGTGTTATTTTCATTTTTGCGAAATTTTGAGAATATATTCACCGCACTCTGTACATATATTCATTCATACATGTATATATATAGACACACATACATGAAATACCCACCACTACTACTACTACTACTACTACTACTACTACTACTACTACTACTACTACTACTTCTACCACCACCACCGAGTAACTAGCCCTAAGAGTCCTGGGATACAAGGCAGTTATGTCGAGGGAACCTATTCCTATCTCTTCCCTAAGTCTTCTTTGATCTCTGATCAGATTCATAAAAAATAAGCGGCATCGGCAGACACTATCATTTTCGCCTGAACAGATATGGACAATTTAATAATCACAGTGTAACAAAATTCTTTTTCTTTCTAACTTTGATCTGTAAGTATTATTTCCTATTTGCTTCTGTCTAGAAATCAAAGGAAATGACAACTACTCCTTTCAAAGTTTGCTGGACCTCAATATTTTGAAACTGATCTATTTCTCATTACATTTCATGCAGATGTAGCGTTGAGCTGCTGAATCAGAAATATCGTTATAGCAAATATTCTGCTCAGTATCGCAGCTTTGCTTGTCACTTGTTTGACCTTTACCACTTGAGCATGTCCTTTAGTGGCTGACATTGTGTGCATCTCTGATCATGAGCAGGAGTGGTGAGGGAGCAATCATAATCATGTGCTGAGAGTGATTCTTCGGAATTTGAATCAATGCAACAAAAGCAAGGTTTAAAGGAAATATTAGCCATTTTTCATACTTTTTAGGGGTAAGCAAATAAGAAATAACAGTTGCTACCCAAGGACAAAAGTCGTGTCACACAGTGACATCTACAAAGAAAAAAAAAAAGAAAAGAAAAAGAGAGTTTGAGAAAATTCTCCAGAGTAATTTGCATAAGTAAAACTCAATAGCGCAGTGTTAAAGATTTAGGCGTGACGAATGCCATATACGATAAATGCAGCAACCCCTCGACTATCGCAGATGTTACGTTCCAAAACCTACCGCGATATGTGAAAATCCGCGAAGTAGAATCAGTATTGTACTGTATATATTTTTAAAAACTATTTTTATGATTTGTATATATATTTTTTCTTATAAATGCAAAACAACACCTCGAAGGAATCAGCGTAAGCTTAAATAATAAACGCGATAGGTGAACCGCGATATAGCGAGGAATTACTGTTTTTACTGTAATTACTTTGTTGTGCTTGGGCATTCGGCTCACGGTTTAAGATCTTGATTTCAATTTCTGGCGGCAAGTTGAGTCCTTGAGCAAGACACTTTATTTCTCGTTGCTCCAGTCCACTCATCTCGCAAAAATGAGTTGTACCTATATTTCAAAGGGCCGGCTTTGTCACGCTGAGCCTCCTTGAGAACTACGTTAATTTTATGTGCAGTCATTTGCACGTTAATTTCATCAGTAGGCTGTTCCGTCGATCGGATCAACTGCAACCCGAATCGACAGAGTGTCAGCTTGTGGTATGGGTTCTATAAAAGTAATTAAATTTTTGCAGGTGTTTGGCAAGAAGCTTGCTTCCCAACGACATGGTTCCGGGTTCAGTCCCACTGCGTGACATCTTGGGCAAGTGTCTTCTACTATAGCCTCGGGCCGACCAAAGTCTAGAGAGAGGATAATGGTAGACGGAAACTGAAAGAAGCCCATTATATATATATATATATATATATATATAGATATATATATATATTATATATATTGGTAAAACGGTAAGAGAACAAAAGAAAGAAAGAGACCTTCAATATTATGTAAATAGAGGAAATTTATTTGTAAAATAATATGTGACAATTATTCGGTAGCTAAGATAAAACTCTGAGTTTCGGATGCGAGATGGAAATCCACACCACCATTTCTTCGGTTATCTGCCATCTTCAAATATGAATGGCCAGATAACCGAAGAAATGGTGGTGTGGATTTCTATCTCGGCATCCGAAACTCAGAATTTTATCTTAGCTACCGAATAATTGTCACATATTATTTTACACACACACACACACACCACACACACACACACACACACACACACACACACACATTTGTGTCTGTGTTTGTCCCCCCACCGTCGCTTGACAACCGATGTTGGTGTGTTTACGTCCCCGTAACTTAGCAAAAGAGACCGATAGAATAAGTACTAGGCTTACAAAGAATAAGTCCTGAGGTCAATTTGTTCGACATGGCCGCCGTCAAATAACTGAAGCAAGTAAAAGAATAAAAGAATAAGAGAATAAAAGAATTTCTGTGGAGGGTATTATTATGATATTGTGCGGCTTCTGTACCAAATTTCCTTCCTTGAGACAGAAAAGATACGAAAACTAGAAGGTAATTGTTAGTGACTTTGAATGAAAAGATTCAATAATTTAAAGAAATTGACAATAATTCCCTCATCGTTCTCTCTGTCTCTTTCCCCTCTCTCTCTCTAACACACACAAAACACGCATATACCAACCTACCAACTACCCCACACCACACATACACAGATTTATATCACACACCCACGCGCAATATGTTGGAAAAACTGAATTCACATATATAAAAAAGTGCATGCGTATGAATATGTATAGATACATAGGTAAATTCATACATACATGCACGCACACACACACACACACACAAACACACACGCGCGCGCGCATAGGTGCATAAGTACCTATACGTGTGTTCAAGGCTATAAATATATAATAAAGTGTTCTAAAAGTTTGATAGGGTCCAGTTATTCCTGCTTTTCAACTCTTCACAAATCGATGAA
>NW_021825892.1:5000-14860 GCF_006345805.1 Octopus sinensis | reverse complement strand
CTGAGGTTTCACTTCGGGGCATCTTCTAAAGAAGGGATTTGGGATGTCAGTAGTTGCGTAGCGTGGAGACGTTGTCGGTCAAAAAGAATTCGTTTGGACAAACTTCTATCGCGTTTGCTACCGCAACGCACAAGTCTTGACAAAAGCATGAAAGCACTAAGGAAGCTTAGCTGTGGAGTTTATAAGATCTCTTTGCAATCACGTAATTTCGGTTTCAGATTCATAGCTCGGGACCTTCGGCAATACCTTTCTGCTATATCCCCGGACCAACCCATCCTTTAAGGTGGGTCTGAAACAAGATAAACACCAAACGACACACAACCACCACACACACACCACACACCACAACACACCCAACACCCACACACACACCACACACCACACAAACACACACAACACACACACACCACACCAAAACACACACAAACACATGTATACAAGACTATGTGGGGGTACGTGTGTAATATATACTCTTTACTTTTTTACTCTTTTACTTATTTCAGTCATCTGACTGCGGCCATGCTGCCGCACCGCCTTTATGGTCGAGCAAATCGATCCCAGAGTACATTCTTTTTTAAGCCTAGTACTTATTCTATCGGTCTCTTTTGCCGAACTGCTAAGTTACGGGGACTTAAACACACACAGCATCGGTTGTCAAGCAATTCTGGGGTGACCAACAGACACACATACATATACACACACATGCATATATATACACACATATACGACGGGCTTCTTCCACTTTCTCACAAGGCTTTGGTCGGCCCGAGGCTATAGGAGAAGACACTTGCACAAGGGTGCCACGCAGTGGGAGAACCCGGAACCATGTGGTTGGTGCAAAGCTACTTACCAACAGCCACTCCTGAAAGACACGACCAGGGAATAGGTAGCTACTCCTGCACCTATATATATAAATATATATATATAATATAATATATATATATATATATATAATATATCTATATATATTACATATATATATATATACACGTATATATGTCTTGTGGTGTGTGTTTATGGATAGATAGAAGATAAATGTATGAGGTCTGATCAATATATATCTGGACTGTTGCCATGGTAACAAAGCTAAAACATGCAGAGTGAAGCCGCTTGCAAAGATTGACCTTGCACTCTGCCATGCATGCACACCACGTTTTGAAGTGCAAGCTCACTTCTGCTGTTTACCGCAGTGCTTGGAAGAAAGGTGTGTAGCGTGTGACCATGAGAGAGCCGATAGAATATGTACTAGACTTAAAATATAACCACTAGAATCGATTTCTTCGAGGAAACACGCCAACGTGTTGCCCCATTATTACATAGTCAGCTGACAAGAAGTAAATGCTTAATGCTTTGTCTCTGACTTACATAAAGATAGTGAATCTGGCTATGAAAAGAACACAGGAGATCCTTACTCAGACTTTATACTTTGCACGGAAGTTGATGGAATAAACTATCACTGCTTTGAAATAACCGAAAACTATATCTACTCCAGTAAGAAAGTCCACGATACAGACACCGGGGGTGCCTTATAATTAACGGTAGGTTAATTATAATTAACGGTTGCTTACACGTGTCTATGTTTGTCATCGTCTTCTTTACACTTACCGTAATTGATAAGTGCCATATTTCGTAGCTTAACCAGCTAGAGAGGTAAAGGTGAACGATTCCCGATGAGACTTACATGAAAGACGAAACATATCGATATGAGTCCCTTTCATCCTTACCCAAAGATTAGCGATTTAACTACAAGGTTTCATACAGCTACAGAGAGAATATGTTTTATCATGAGAAATACGAATAAACATGTGGTTTTTCACTCTGTCTGTCTCTCTCTTACTATAACATATTATTATATAATATATAATTATTATAGATATTTATATATATATATATATATATATATATATATATATATTTACAACACACCATATACATAAACATATACCTTTAATATATTTATAAATATGTGTTTGTCTGTGTATATGTAGTATATGCATGTATATATATATATATATACATACATATATATATATAATATATTTATATATATATATATATGTGTGTGTGTGTGTGTGTTTGTGCTCGTACTTGTGCTTCTTGTGTATTGGCATGGTAATATTTATTCGTTGGCTGTAACATTTATTGGAATCGCCACACACTAATCTTGAACAAAATGAGTCTAAAATCAGACACGGCAAGCTTAAACAACATAACGCTATGAAAAACATATAAAAAAAAATTATAACTAAAAGCAGAGGAAATATTTATCACATCAATTTTGGTTGTGTTTTAATTAGAAAAAAAAGTAAACTAAAGTATAAAAGCGAATAGATATCACAGAATAAGAATGAAATGGGAAAAAATATACAATATTTTGGCGCCTTACAGCGTTACACGTAAGTTTTAATATCGACAAATAAACTAATCTAACAGATATTTATATAATACTTTGGGAGTAAATTATAATATGTCTAAGTTGGAAAAGCGAAAATGCTGTAATTAATAAATGAAGTGAGAATATATAATAATATCGACATTTAGTTGGGAAGACGTTTGAATATGAAAATAATGTTTTAGAATGAATATATTTAGTTCTTTCCTGCGTCATTCAAATCACATCAGTCGGACGGACCAGAGCTGTGGCTTACTCAATTCTGAGTAAAAGCCAATCGACTCTGAGATACTCCCTGATCTCCGAGCTACGTCCTCTGCCGAGTTACACCAGTGATCCTCAGGGGGAGCCCCACTTTGACTTGTTGTATTGGCGATCATACCCTTTCAGTCGTTACCTGAAATTCAGGAAACTTAGGAGTTGTCTGTAAATGAGATGGTTCGATAATATCCATAGTCGCAGTTGGTCACGCTTGGAAATTCAGTCGGCAATCGCAGTGATGGTTGCTTCTGAAAGGCCCCTATCTCTACAGCCTTCTCAGGAATAGAGGGTAGAGCGATAGACGGGTATTTATGCTTAGTTAGTAACCATTGCTCAAAGCATAATGAGAAAAGATTAAATATGAATTATTTCGCTTTAAAAAATTCAAGTCGTTTTTATTCTTAAAATGAACATAGGCGCAGGAGTGGCTGTGTGGTAAGTAGCTTGCTAACCAAACAACCACGTTGCGGGTTCAGTCCCACTGCGTGGCATCTTGGGCAAAGTGTCTTCTACTATAGCCCCGGGCCGACCAATGCCTTGTGAGTGGATTTGGTAGACGGAAACTGAAAGAAGCCGTCGTATATATGTTATAATATGTATATGTGTGTGTTTTGTGTCTGTGTTTGTGTTTGCCCCCCTAGCATTGCTTGAAAACCGATGCTGGTGTGTTTACGTCCCCGTCACTTAGCGGTTCGGCAAAAAGAGACCGATAGAATACGTACTAAAAGGTGGGTGCTCCAGCATGGCCGCAGTCAAATGACTGAACAAGTAAAAGAGTAAAAGAGTAAAGAGTAAAGGAAATTCTATAGATTATGAATTTACTTAGGAAACTGGTTTAAATAAATATTTTCGGACTATTTTAAATAAAAACAAAAAACTCAAAGCAAGAAATCTGGGGGGTCAAGATATTTTATTCATAACCCCACACATACTCACGCACTCACTCCCATTCATACACACACATCACACACACCATTCTCACATACACACGGGCGCTTGAGCAAACTCCTTCGGCCGGTTCACCTTCATTATCTCCCTTTCTTCCAGCCTCTTTCTTCTGGCTATTTCATCACGTTAAATTTGTTAATCTCTACACATTTTTCCCCCTCTCCCTTTTCTTTCATCATCTTTCTTATTTTCCTCTGAATCCTTTCTGTCGAAGAGCGTAGGCTTGAAATGTAAAAGTCTTTTCCATTCTTCGCGAGCGTTTAAACTAATACACCTGTTTGTTGTTCTTACAACTGTCTTTGTCTTTTGTTTTCTGTAACTTTGAACTATACTCTTTACTCTTTTACTTGTTTCAGTCATTTCACTGCGGCCATGCTGGAGCACCGCCTTTAATCGAGCAACTCGACCCCGAGACTTATTCTTTGTAAGCCCAGTACTTATTCTATCGGTCTCTTTTGCCGAACCGCTAAGTGACGAGGACATAAACACACCAGCATCGATTGTCAAGCAATGCTAGGGGGACAAACACAGACACACAAACATACACGCACACACACACACACACACACACACACACACACACACACACACAAATATATATATATATATACGACGGGCTTCTTTCAGTTTCCGTCTACCAAATCCACTCACAAGGCTTTGGTCAGCCCGAGGTTATAGTAGAAGACACTTGCCCAAGGTGCCACGCTGTGGGACTGAACCCAGAACCATGTGGTTGGTAAACAAGCTACTTACCACACAGCCACTCCTGCGCCTATGTATACACCTCCACACAAAGTGACAATAAATATTACTTCTCTCTATTAATACTACCTCTGTCACAAATATATATTTGGTATCGTATATTTGTTTTTACAGAGTGCTGTATTTTTCGGAACTGATTCTTGCCGGAAATTTCCTAAATCATTTCTCACAGCTCAAGGACATAAATTTATGCGTTATATTATATCTTCTGTCAAGTTAGCTACGACGTTAACATTTCCTGTATTATATTCACACCAATGATCGGCGAAAGAACACACAGAAGCAAATATTCGCATGAATTTTTGTAGACGTGTGTATTTCTGAAGAGATATACGTTTCACTATACACATAAAAAGAATACCATCATATAATCACACCTTCCAACAAATATCTACCCTTTTGTAAGCATACAAAGGAATAGTTCTAAGAAGATGTTTGCCGCGAAACTGAAATTATTGAATACTATAAGGGATTTTCATAAGATAGAATTCCCTGAAAACAGTTATTATTCTCTATGTCAACACTAAGAAGTTCCTATTCTCTCGATTCCTACTTTACTAACGTTCTGTCAAAAAGACATGGCATATTCAATGAAATTCTTCCTGATCGTAATTATTTACACATTGAATGAAATGTGCATATAAATATACATACGTACGTACGTACATGATACATACATACAAACTTACATGTATATATAAAATAGCGAAGATATATAACACCAAAAAGGAAGAATTCAATTGTCACATACTAGAACCCTAATTTCGCTTGAAGTTGTGTTACCAGTACATAGACTTGTGTTTCTTTACGGCAGAGAGGGTTAGGATTTTTACCTCTTATTTCTAGCAAGGTAGGTGGCACTCTGCACCATCAGTCACAATATCTGACAATTGAATTCTTCCTTTTTGGTGTTATATACCTTCGCTATTTTATATATACATATAGTAGGCGCAGGAGTGGCTGTGTGGTAAGTAGCTTTCTTACCAACCACATGGTTCCGGGTTCAGTCCCACTGCGTGGCACCTTGGGCGAGTGTCTTCTGCTATAGCCTCGGGCCGACCAATGCCTTGTGAGCGGATTTGGTAGACGGAAACTGAGAGAAGCCCGTCGTATATATGTATTTATATATATGTATGTGTGTGTATGTTTGTGTGTCTGTATTTGTCCCCCTAGCATTGCTTGACAACCGATGCTGGTGTGTTTATGTCCCCGTCACTTAGCGGTTCGGCAAAAGAGACCGAGAGAATAAGTACTGGGCTTACAAAGAATAAGTTCCGGGGTCGATTTTGCTCGACTAAAAGCGGTGCTCCAGCATGGCCGCAGTCAAATGACTGAAACAAGTAAAAGAGTAAAAGAGTATATAAGTTTGTATAAAAGTTTTCCTTTGAAAATTGTGTTAATATAATTCACAGTTTGTGCCATGCTGATGATTTCTAAAAAGGATGAAATGGTGCTATACATGATTACCCGAGAATTAGAAAATTTAAGAACCTCCTATTAAGAAAACAAAGGCGAATGGGTGTGTTGTAAGAGTTTTGCTTCCCAACCACATGGTTCAGGGTTTCGTTCCCACTGCGTAGCACTTTCGACAGGTGTCTTCTACTCTAACTTCTACTGAACCAAAGCGTTGTGAGTAGATTTGGTAGACGGAAACCGAAAGAAGCCCGTCATATATATATATATGTATATATATAGGATAAGAAAGAAATAATTTTTAGGTTAGTTCAAATATGTTTGCGACACATTTGAATCTGTAACGCAGTAGACGAGGTCATTCCCAGGTTAGCCTGAGCTGATAGAAAGTCTTACATCTGAGTTACCACCCTTTGGTTTCTGCCACTGAAGACGGAATTTAAGAACCGGAATTGTCCACCTAGAATTCCATTTTAACAAGTCCACTTGAATTAGTACGCATAACCGTACACGTTTTTTAAAATTTTATTTACTACGGTAAATTGTAGTGAAATATATTTGAACTAACCTAAAGTTTACACAGACGTGGCTGTGTAATGAGAAGTTTGCTTCCCAACTACATGGTTCCTGGTTCAGTCGCACTGCGTGACACCTTAGTGTCTGCTACTATAGCATCGGCCGACCAAAGCCTTGTGTGGGGATTTGGTTGACAGAAACTGAAAGAAGCCCGTTGTAAACAAAAAATTTCCATGTAAGTTTGGAGTTATACTCCCTAATATATGACCGCGTGTGTACCGTTGGCGATTTTTTTCCCTCTGTCTTCCCTTCTCTGGATCTTTCCTTTTCCTGTGTTTCTGACAAAGAGCTCCACTCGAAACGTTAAACCCTCCTTCTTTCCTTCTTTCCTGAGCGTCCAATAATACTATATTTGTTCCACGTCCTCGCGTTGTTGTGTTTTCTCTTTGTGTTTTCATGTTTGGATTAACTTTATATATATATATATAGTTTTATCAATGACCTTTTCTAGAAGCACTTTTAAGTGTAAATGTGTTAAAGTTTAATCACAACGGAAAATGAAACAATGGAGAAAGAAATACAAGCGATTCACTCTCATATAACCGAAAGAAACTTGAGGTATTTTTTGACATGAATAACAGGTTCTATGTATTTGCATAATTTAATTATGTAAAATACTTTGTTTCCAAAAGGACATTGTTTATGATATTTTAAAAATAATTTTAATTTGAATTTACCTGGTAGGTGATAATAATAAATTCTCGATTATTTTAGAGAAGAAATTTTTTCTTAAAACTGGAATGTAAAATTTATTACTTGTAGATTTCTTCCAGCACTTTCATAAATTCAATTAAAAATCCAATACGACTTAGAACTCTTCTTTGAACACCTATACAACAATTTGTTTATTTATCCCGGTTAAATATTGGCTAATAATTCATTTCATATGGCAATATTTAAACAATATTTAAATAATTTTACATTTCAGTGTTTTTTTACCCCAACGAACTTGTAATTAGATAAGTTGAAGATTTATGGCAGACTCTTTCCTGTTGTCGTCCAAACGGAATCTAATTTATGCATATAAATGTAGTGATGTCTGTCTTCTTTTCAGAAATTACGAAACGAGCTCTAAAAATCACCGGGTTATGGTTATTATTATTATTATTATTATTATTATTATTATTATTATTATTATTATTCAGTAGTTTTATTTTTTATAGCGTGCTTTCACTTCACTACCGAGCGCAGCTCTGTGTGCCTTGGGTATGTGCTGTGATTTGTTGTGATGCTCTGATGGTTATTGTATGGAAAGTGTTTTGCGTTGGATTATTATTATTATTATTATTATTATTATTATTATTATTATTATTATTATTATTATTATTATTATTATTATTATTATTATTATTATTATTATTATTAGGCGTAAGAGTGGCTGTGTAGTGAGTAGCTTGCTTACAAACAGCATGGTTCCGGGTTTAGTCCCACTGCGTGGCACCTTGGCCAAGTGCCTTCTACTATAGACTCGGGCCGACCAAAGCTTTGTGAGTGGATTTGGTAGACGGAAACTGAAAGAAGCCCGTAGTATATATGTATATATATATGTGTGTGTGTGTGTGTTTGTCCACCACAACATCGCTTGACAAACGATACTGGTGTGTTTACGTCCCCGTAAATTAGCGGTTCGGCAAAAGGCACCGACAGAATAAGTACTAGGCTTACAAAGAATTAGTCCCGGGGTCGATTTGCTCGACTAAAGGCGGTGCTCCAGCATGGCCACAATCAAATGACTGAAACAAGGTAAAAGAGTAAAAGAGAGTAAAGAGTATTATATTATTATTATTTATTATTATTATTATTATTATTATTATTATTATTAATATTATTATTATTATTATTATTATTATCATTATTATTATTATTATTATTATTATTATTAGGCGTAAGAGTGGCTGTGTAGTGAGTAGCTTGCTTACAAACAGCATGGTTCCGGGTTTAGTCCCACTGCGTGGCACCTTGGCCAAGTGCCTTCTACTATAGACTCGGGCCGACCAAAGCTTTGTGAGTGGATTTGGTAGACGGAAACTGAAAGAAGCCCGTAGTATATATGTATATATATATGTGTGTGTGTGTGTGTTTGTCCACCACAACATCGCTTGACAAACGATACTGGTGTGTTTACGTCCCCGTAAATTAGCGGTTCGGCAAAAGGCACCGACAGAATAAGTACTAGGCTTACAAAGAATTAGTCCCGGGGTCGATTTGCTCGACTAAAGGCGGTGCTCCAGCATGGCCACAATCAAATGACTGAAACAAGGTAAAAGAGTAAAAGAGAGTAAAGAGTATTATTATTATTATTATTATTATTATTATTATTATTATTATTATTATTACTATTATTATTAATATTATTATTATTATTATCATTATTATTATTATTATCATTATCAAGATGGCGAGCTGGCAGAATCGTGATTACGCTGGACGAAACGTTTAGTGGTATTTTGCCGAGATCGACTTTGCCTTTCATCCGTTCGAGGTCGAGAAAATAAATATCAGTTGAACACGGAGGGGGGTCCAATGAATGTATTCGACTAGTCCCCTCGCCACAAATTGCTGCTTTTGAGGGGAAATTTGTAACCATTATTATTACCATTAAGGTGGCGAGCTGGTAGAGTCGTGATCACGCCGGGAAAAGTAATTAGTGACATTTTGTCCGTCTTTACACCCGGGGTTCAAATTACACTGAGGTCTACTTTGCCTTTTATCCTTTCAGGGTCGATCAATCAAGTACTGGGATCGATGCGATCAACTATCTCTTTCCTTTCAATTTCCAAGCCCTGTGTCTATAGTAGAAAGGATAATTATTTTTTTTCCTTCTTTCTTCAAATTTTCTTCCGTTTCTCGCCGAGTGTTTTCCGTACACCTAGGGCAGAGAAGCTCATTGTATGCATTCCCAGATTACACACGCAAACTGACAGGTAAAATATGTATTTAAAACATAAATAAATAAATTCATGAATGGATATTGTTTTCACAGTGATAATTCTCTTCTCAGTACATGAGTCGTTCCAGTTAACACGATTTTTTGCACTTCCTGTACGGATGGTAAGCCTGGTATCATTTTCAGTGCCTTTTTTTTTTTTATCATTCTTAGAGATCCTACAATCACTGGTACTGTAGTCGCCTTGAGATGCCACATTTTTTCATTTTCTATTAGCAACTCTTCATATTTACTGATCTTGTCAAATTCTTTCGCAAGGAATACTCATGTCAATTAATAAACACACCTTTTTTGTCTCATCTTTTATAATAATATACAACAAATTAAAAACCCAGAAGTCCACCAAATACCACTGAGTAACCATCTGGCAACATGTGGTCGGAAAACTTTTATGATATTCCCATTTCATAAACTTTACAACCTGAATGAAATTGAGAGAAAACTGAGAGAAAAGGACTTTATTAAGAAATTAAAACCTAAGCTTAAAAAACAATGATTAAATTAATCTTATTTGGGGGTTTAAAAATCACGGCCCCATAGCGTTGGTTTCTTAATTTTTGT
>NW_021825892.1:0-2500 GCF_006345805.1 Octopus sinensis | reverse complement strand
ATTATCATTATTATTATTATCATTTATCATCATATCATCATCATCATTCATCTTTATTATTATTATTATTATTATTATTATTATTATTTTTATTATTATTCTTATTATCATCATCATCATCATCATCATCATTATTATTGTTATTTTTATTGTTGTTGTTATTATTATTATTATTATCATTTATCATCATCATCATCATCATCATTATCATCTTTATTATTATTATAATTATTATTATTATTATTATTATCATTATTATTATAATTATTATTATTATCATTATTATTATTATTATTATTACTATTATCATTATTATTGTTATTATTATTATTATTATTATTATTATTATTATTATTATCACCATGTTGCTCAACGTTACTATCATCAGCATTATCTCCATTATTATTATCATTGATATTGTTTTCATGATCATAATCATCATTATGATCATCATCACCATCGTCATCATTGTCATCATCATCATCAACATCGCCATCGTCATCAATATTATTATTATTTGTACCAGTTGTACTACAACCTTAGGCAAATAATTGTTGTAGCATTAGCATCAGCAGCAGCAGCAGTGGTATTAGTGGTGATGATGATAGTAGAAGTGGTTGTGGTTGTGATGGTAGTAGAAGTAGTAAAGTCATCGTCGTCGTAGTTGTAATAGTAGTAGTAGTAGCAGTTATAGCAGCCGTATTAGTAGTATTAATAATTCTAATATTACATTCATTGTTTTTCTCGACATTTGATCGGTAATCCCCGGAGATTGCCGATCACGGCTCTGCAGTTGTCGGCTGCTCTTTCAAAAGTTATAATTCATGACATAGCAATAATAACAACACTTCCGCCATTTCGTTTTTCATTCAGACGTTCATATCTACATAGAAAAACTACCACACACACACACACACACACACACACACACACACACACACACACACACACAAACACACACACATATGCATGTTCATATATTTTATACATTCATGTCAATGTATATGCTTACGTGCATTGTGTGTGTATTTGTGTAAATGTATATATGTGCATATATGTACGAATGGATGTGTGTGATTGTGTGTGCGTTGATGTTTGTGTGCGTTTTTGCTTTTTTCCATACGTGCACACCAACTCATTATTTTCGTATTCCACCTTCTGGAATGAGATGCTTTGGTTTTCGCTGTCTCGTGATAAGGAAATCCAAATCCGAACGACATTTTAATGCGTGTTTTTACCGCCTACTCCAGTATTAAAGAAACTAGGTAGAAATAATATCAAATTATATTTCTCAAGTGGAGGCACATGGCCTAGTAGTTAGAGCAGCGGAATCTCTCTCGAGGGATCGCGGGTTCGAATCTCAGACCGGGCGATGTATGGGTTTATAAGCGAAACACCTAAGCTCCACGCGGCTCCGGTAGAAGGTAATAGCGAACTTCTGCTGACTCTTTCGCTACAACATCCTCTCTCACTCTTTCCTCCTGCATCTTGCAGCTCACCTGCGACGGACCGGCGTCCCGTCCAGGTGGGGAACTTATACCCAAGGAAACCGGGAAACTGGCCCTTATGAGCCAGGCGTGGCTCGAGAAGGAACAAACATATTTCTCAAAGAGAAATCGTTACAGAATGAGACTATTGGGCGTAGCTGTTTGGTCGTTGACGATTTGGCAAGGCTATGTTGAGACATTCAATCTGTTTTGGTGACACTTCTTTTTGGCGCTGCAGGGAAATGCACACATACAGACACACGCACATACAGAGACACACACTTATATACACAATGAGAAAGAGAGAGAGAGAGAGAGAGAGAGAGAAAAGGAGGGGAGGGAGGGAGGGAGGGAAAGAGAGGCATTACGCTTTATATATTGAATGTGATTGACATAAACACTTCAACTTTCTTCATACAGAAAAAAGAGAAAGGTGCTTATACGCATAGAGAAAGAGAGGAAGAAGGCAAAAGAGACATGGAGAGATGAAACGAAAGACGGGGTGGGCAAGAAGAGGGAGAGAAAGAGAGAGGGAGAGTAAAAAGAAGGACATTACAATTTATGAATTGAATACGATCGACATGTGCGTTTCTCTCTCATATACGTCAGGGGAAATATGCTGAGACATGGGCACAGCGAGAGAGAGAGAGAAGAGAAAGAGAGAAAGGAAAGGAACGTGAGATTGAGAGAGAGAGACAGAAAGGGAGAGACAGAAAGGGTGAGACAGAAAGAGAGAAAGGTAGCGAGAGACAGACTGAGAGACAGACAAGCAGAGGGCAAGAGAACGAGAGAAATATTAAAAAGGAGAGAAACATCTTAGGGCAATTAAGTCAGCATCGAATCAGTGATGCACAAACTCCGAAGCAAAAACGTCTGAGCCAAAACACCCGATAGCATCAGAGGCGCCACTGATGCTGTCCAAGGGAAAGGCAAAGGGGCCGATACAGCTTGGCACCAGTGACGTCGCAACTCATTTCTACACCTGAGTGAACTGCAGCAAAGTGAAAAAAAGT
>NW_021825891.1:12500-13873 GCF_006345805.1 Octopus sinensis | reverse complement strand
GTAATGTTGATGTCAAAGGTATTTTATAAAGGCGGCGAGCTGGCAGAAGGCGGCGAGCTGGCAGAAGGCGGCGAGCTGGCAGAAACGTTAGCACGCCGGGCGAAATGCTTAGCGGTATTTCGTCTGCCATTACGTTCTGAGTTCAAATTCCGCCGAGGTCGACTTTGCCTTTCATCCTTTCGGGGTCGATAAATTAAGTACCAGTTACGCACTGGGGTAGAATGTAATCGACTTAATACCTATGTCTGTCCTTGTTTGGCCCCTTGTGAGCAATAAAGAAATAGGTATTTTATAAACTTTCCAGTGAACGTGAAATATATATTTTCTTTTTTTTTTTGGAATAATGGTTTGGTTATCGCAGGTTTGTTTACAGTTATCTGCGATGTGCTTTGAGAACCATTATTCCAAAGATTATACACACTCACGCACGCGCACACACACACATACACATACACATACACACACACACTTACAATGAGCGGATGGACACACCCATAAAGCGGTGGAATTTCGTCTCGCATTAGCAAGTTCATTTCGTAAGTTGATTGTGAATTAAATTAGAGTATCTGAAGAACTTAATGAACTCTAAGTTTGTTGCACAAAATTGCATAAATGTGTTTGTAATGAAATAAACAGCGTTTGATCGCCAAAACGCTCATAGCATTCACTTGACTTCTCTTTTCCTCAATTACGTGTTGTACATGTATTGGGTTGTCCGGAAAGTTCTTGCCATTTATAGTAGCTTACCTTTCGACTTATTTTAGAACATGGTTGAGTCCATAAAATAGGATTCGACTACACCTCCATTTAGAGCACAGTTTAAGCTATCATTTCGTGGAAGAAGGTTTATGTTCCTATAACCTGTGTTAATTCTGTAACCCTTTAAAATGGCAGATAAGAAAGTTCATTTTCGGCACTTGATGCTTTGGGAAGCAGACAAAAATTGCTGCAGCTCGGCTGGGATGTGTTGCCCCACCCTCCATATTTACCAGATAGTGCTCCTTTCGATTTCCACTTATTCAGGTCTCTGCAGAATAGACTTAATGGTAAAAACTCAATTTCTTGGATGACATAAAAAGATACCTCGATGAATTCTTTGCCATGAAACCACCCCAATTCTGGGAAGAGGGTATTTTAAAGATAAAGGAAAGAGACGCATTGTGCAACAAAATGGTTCATATTTGGTTGATTAAAAATGTAATGGCAAGTACTTATTGACCTTTTTCTTTCCTTTAAAAATAGGCATGAACTTTCCGGACAACCCAATATATATATAAGTGTAAGGTAGCGAACTGGCAGAATCGTTAGCATGCCGGGCGAAATGCTTAGCGGTATTTCGTCTGTCTTTACGTTCTGAGTTCAAATTCCGCCGA
>NW_021825891.1:0-7500 GCF_006345805.1 Octopus sinensis | reverse complement strand
AGAGAAGAAGAAGAAAGAGAAGAAGAAAGAAGAAGAAGAAGAAGAAGAAGAGGGAAAAGGAGGGGAAAGGGAAAAAAAAAGAAAAAAAGGAGAGAAGAAGAGGATGATGATTATGATGACGCTGACGAAGAATAAGAATAACAAGAAGAAAAAGAAGATGAAGGTGAAGAATAAAAACGATAAGAAGGAGGAGGAGGAGCAGAAAAAAGAAGGAAAGAAAGACAGAAAGAAACAAAGAAAGAAAAGAGAAAAAGAAAGAAAAGAGAGTGAGGAAGGTATGACGATAAAGAAGAGAACGAAGATGTGAAGAAAAATTGAGGTTAGGAATTAAAAAAAAGGAGAGTTGAGAAAAAGAAGTAGAATGAAAATGAAAGAGGAAAAGAAAGAAAGAATAAGAATAAGCACAAGAATGACATGAAAATAAAGAATGGCGAATTAAACTGAATCAAATTCCCATGATTCTACAACCAGCAAATACTTGGTTTTTATCCATTTTTTGCTGCCATTTTTACTAAATTTCTTGTTTTCAATTTTTGAAAAAAAAAAAAAAGAGATTTATTTTTCTTTTTAAGAGTTAGCCAGCTCAGTGTGGCAAGAATGTATAAACTGAGGAAGAAAGGAAGGAAGGAGAAACAGGAGAGAAAGCGAGGCGGGGGTGGGGGTGGGGGGTGACATCAACAATAAGTAGAACCACTAAAGATTTAAGAAATATATATATATATATATATATATATATATAAAAAAGACCCATCAGCCCAACCCCACCACCAGTAAAATTTCTTAAACAGACTAAATAAATAAATAAATAAATAAATGAAAGAAAGAAATAAAATGCAAGAAGAAATAATGGACTGATAGCAAAGACGATGATAATTTCAGGGAGGGAAAAAAAATTTAAGAAGAAAGGTGAAAGAAAGGAAAGGTCGAAGAGGAAGGAAGGAAAGGAAGAAAGAAGGCAGAAAGACGAGGAATTGGTAGCTGAGGGAATGTAAAGAATGCGTATGTCATGGCAGCAGCAGCAGCAGCAGCAGGTGAAATACACGATGATGATGATGATGATGGTGGTGGTGGCGGTGGTGGTGGTGGTAGTGGTGGTAGTGGTGGTGGTGGTGGTGGTGGTGATGATGATGATGATGATGGTAATGATGATGAACTGTCATGAAAAATGCATGGAGGTGGTTCGTTTATGAAAAATCTATCCTTCAACCAAAATACGAACAATAAATTCATATACATACATACGTACATACATACATACATACATACATACATACATATATACATACATAAATATATACATACATACATACATACATACATACATATATACATACATAAATATATACATACATATATACATACATATATACATACATACATACATTTCCTGGTTTATAAATGTATATTTTGATTTTGCTCATGTCTGTATATGTGTGCACGTTTGTATGTTGTGTGTGTATATTTGTGAGAGTACATATATATGCGTACACATACACACACACGCGCACACATGCGTATTTGTGTGTGCATATATATATATAATATATATTCTTTTATTCTTTTATTTGTTTCAGTCATTTGACTGCGGCCATGCTGGAACACCGCCTTTAGTCGGACAAATCGACCCCAGGACTTACTCTTTGTAAGCCTAGTACTTATTCTATCGGAGTCTTTTGCCGAACTGCTAAGTTACGCGGATGTAAACACGCCAACATCGGTTGTCAAGCGATGATGGGAGGGACAAACATAGACACACAAACATATATATATATAAAGACCCCCTTCGGTCATGAATGACCATGGGATTGCACCTAGAAAGTTACCCTCCTAGACACAAGTCCGGGCAAGGTTGTTTATGGAAGGATAGCAGTCGCCCATGCATACCAGCCTCCCCTCTCCACGCCACCAGTGTTATCCAAGGGAAAGACAAAGGTCGATACAGCTTGGCACCAGTGACGTCGCAACTCATTTCTACAGCTGAGTGAACTGGAGCAACGTGAAATAAAGTGCCTTGCTCAAGAACACAACACGCAGTCCGGTCCG
This sequence comes from Octopus sinensis, assembly GCF_006345805.1. NCBI lineage: Eukaryota > Metazoa > Mollusca > Cephalopoda > Octopoda > Octopodidae > Octopus > Octopus sinensis. The sequence goes on along the minus strand of NW_021825891.1, from coordinate 5,457 downwards.
GGATTCGAGCTCACAACCTCACGATCGTAAGCTCGACGCTCTAACCACTGAGCCATTATATTTATATATATATATGACGGGTATCTTTCAGTTTCCTTCTACTAAATCCACTCACAAAGCTTTGATCGGCCCGAGGCTATAGTAGAAGACACTTGCTCGAGGTGCCATGCAGAGGGACTGAACCCAGAACCAAGCTACTTACCACACAGCCACACCTGGTATGTATGTATATGTTTGACAACCTATATGTATATAGGAGAACAAAAGTAACAAAAACAAAATAGTATGATGTATTAAATTATTAACGCTCAGAGATATAGAAATAGTTTTAACGTTTCAGACGTAAGACCTTCATCAGAAAGAGAGAAAAAGAAGAGAAATAAAATGTGCAATAAAGAAAGAGACAAATACACTTGTGAAGGATCACTTAAGAATCATTTTGAAATATACATGTGCATACGCTTGTGTTTGAATGTGTGTGTGTATATCTATCTATCTATATCTATATCTATATACATATATATATATATATATATATATATAGTTAATCCAAACATGAAAACACAAAGAGAAAACACAACAACGCGAGGACGTGGAACAAGTATAGAGTTATTGGACGCTCAGGAAAAGAAAGAAAGAAGAAGGATTTAATGTTTCGAGCGGAGCTCTTCGTCAGAAACATAGAAAAAGGAAAGATCCAAGGAAGGGAAAAAAATTCGCTAACGATACACATGCAGTCACAATATATATATATATACATATACATTCATATAAAACACTTCCTCTCACGTTGCTCTGCGACAACTTTGACACCTGATTCGTGGCATACTTGTGCACCTGTTCAGGCAACATTGAATTGTTGGACAGAAGGAGCTAATATATATATTGTGACTGCATGTGTATCGTTAGCGAATTTTTTTCTCCGTCTTCCCTTCCTTGGATCTTTCCTTTTTCTATGTTTCTGACGAAGAGCTCCGCTCGAAACATTAACTCCTCCTTCTTTCTTTCTTTTCCTGGGCGTCTAATAACTCTATACTTGTTCCACGTCCTCGCGTTGTTGTGCTTTCCCTTTGTGTTTTCATGTTTGGATTAACTATATATATAACGATAAACAAATCATTTGTGCAAATCGTTCGGCAAAGCTGACGCTCATACGTCATCTGCAGCGGGAAAGTCCATCATGTGAATATATATATATAATATATATAATATATATATATATATTATATATATATATATATATATATATATATATATCACGTGATCACGTGACCGACCAGATGTTTGTTACACATCGCTGATCACAATGCGTTCGCATTGTTTTAGCCTTCGAATGACGCCACCCCGCTGGCTAAGCGAGCAGGCAAACTGAAGAAAGAGTGAAAGAAAGAGTGTGAAAAAGTACAGCAGAGATCGCCACACCCCTGCCGGAGCCTCGTGGAGCTTTTAGGTGTTTTCGCTCAATAAACACACACAACGCCCGGTCTGGGAATCGAAACCGCGATCCTACGACCGCGAGTCCGCTGCCCTAACCACTGGGCCATTGCGCCTCCACACACACACACACACACACACACACACACATATATATATATATAAATCTTAATACGGTAATTTGAAAACAAATATAAAAACGCTTTATCTTTCACTTGTTAGTTTTACATCCGTTGTTGGACATAGTGTAAAAGTTTTGACTGAGCAGACGATAGTTAATTCACTAAATCGTATGCGTTAAGTGATAGGTAAAACTTAAACATCAAAGTATTAAACTTCGCTGTTCCCTTAGGTATACACGTTCTCTCACTTCCGCTCTGTCCCTGTCTCTTGTTCTCTCTCTCTGTCTCTTCCCCTTCCCTGATATCAGCCACCCTCATTATGTCACCACATTTCCATCAACCTAACATTCTTGGCACACTTCTCATTTTATCATATAATAGCCCAACCTCGTAGCTGGGTCCATTATCGATTTTTATTGAAATCCAATTAGCCTATAATTTAACTAGATGTTAGTTTAACATGTATGCAAAGATTCGTGAAGATTGGTTCGCTGGTATAGGCAGCAAGATGGTAACAGGCAGACAATAACTGCCATTTATATATAAGGTATATGTCATAATAATAATAACAATAATCCTTGGATGTAATTTATTAGCATCTAATACATCGCTATGTGTGTGTGTGTGTGTGTGTGTGTGTGTGTGTGTGTGTGTGTGTGTGTGTGTGTGTATGTGTGTGTGTGTGATTCCTTGTGTCTTTGTACCCCGCTTGACAACAGGTGCTGGTGTGTCTAAATTGATATGTACCAGGCTTTAAAAAGTACTGGGGTCGATTCATTCGACTAAACATTTAAGGCGGTGCCCCAGCATGGCCACAGTCCAATGACTGAAACAAGTAAAAGATAAAAGACATTTTTTTCTTTTACCTCTTACTTGTCTCAGTCATTGGATTGCGGCCATACTGGGGCACTGCCTTGAAGAGTTTAGTTGAACAAATCAACCCTAGGACTTATATTTTATTAAAGTCTGGTACTTACTATATCGGTTTCTTTTACCGACCCGCTAAGTTATGGGGGACATAAGCAAACCAACACCCGTTGCTAAGCAATGGTGGGAAGAACAAACACACACAAACACATACATACATACACATACACACTTACATACACTTAAACACTAGTACATATACACCCCTCCACATATATATCCAATGGGCTTCCGCACAGTTTCCTCCACCATTTTCGCAATCAAGGCATTGGTTGATCCAAGGTTATAAGTAGAAGACAGTTGTCCAAGGTGTCGTACGGTGGGACTGAATCTAAAACCATGTGTTTCCAAAGCAAGCTATTGATATAAATTTTACAGTCATATGTGAAAAGAAAATACTATTAATAGGCGCAGGTTTAGCGTGTGGTAAGAAGCTCACACGGCTAGTGACGTTTACAAAATTCTTTCCCCGTCTTATCGATATATGATGACATTCCTTGTCTTTACAAGCCATTTTTTTTTTTTTTTTTTTTTGGTCTGAGATAAGGCGGCGAGCTGGCAGAAACGTTAGCACGCCTGACGAAATGTTTAGCAGTATTTCGTCTGTCTTTACGTTCTGAGTTCAAATTCCGCCGAGGTCGACTTTGCCTTTCATCCTTTCGGGGTCGATAAATTAAGTACCAGTTACGCACTGGGGTCGATACAATCGACTAAATCCGTTTGTCTGTCCTTGTTTGTCCTCTCTGTGTTTAGCCCCTTGTGGGTAGTAAAGAAATAGGTGTTTCGTCTGCCGTTACGTTCTGAGTTCAAATTCTGCCGAGGTCGATTTTGCCTTTCATCCTTTCGAGGTCGATAAAATAAGTACCATTTGCGCACTGGAGTCGATATATTCGACTTAATCCCTTTGTCTGTCCTTGTTTGTCCCCTCTGTGCTTAGCCCCTTGTGGGCAATAAAGAAATAAGAAGCTTGCTTCCCAACCACATGGTCCCGGGTTCAGTCCCACTGCATGGCACCTTTGGCAAGTGTCTTCTACTATAGCCTAGGGCGAATCAAATCCTTGTGAGTGGATTTGGTAGAGAGAAACTGAAAGAAGCCATCGTGTGTGTGTGTATATATATATATATATATATATCTATATATATATATATATATATATATATATATTGTGTGTGTCTGTGTGTTTGCCCTCTCCCCACCATCGCCTGACAACCAATGTTGATGTATTTCGTCCCCATAACTGAGCGTTCGGCAAAAGAGACCGATAGAATAAGTACTAGGCTTACAAAGAATAAGTCCTGGGGTCGATTTACTCGACTGAAGGCGGTGCTCCAGATTGGCCGCAGTTAAAGGACTGAAACAAGTAAAAGGGTAAGTACCTTGGCCCTATTAAACTTACCATGGACCACCAAGCCTCCGGTACCGGACTACTAGCGATCCACTTGGACTACATCGTGCATCACTGGCTTTTCGGGACGGTCATTTTTGTTTTGCCAAATAAACACACGCACTGTAAATTTGTTCTTCGCTTCAGGTTTATAATTGTTCTTGATGTCCTTTGCCTGGAAATCTTTCGTCACACATCCTGCTCTGTTTAGTCCATTCTGCCCTTCTATCTAGAAAGAAGGCATGGACTAAAAAGAACAGGAGACACGTGTGATGAAGAGTCGTTGAAGAGGTCACAGGATGTGTGACGAATGATTTCCAGGTGCTGTACAGTGAAATTGAACTTGAAACCACGTGACTGCTAAGAGAACTTAATTTAAACACACAGCCATCCATACCCGCGATGTACAGATCACCAGAAGAAAGTGTAGATAACTCTCATGTTCCAACTAAATCGAATTCATTTACGTCTACCTATGAGCAAAGAGTTGAATCACCGTGTCATTCTAACTTCTATTATTTTAAAGGGGCACACGTTCGTGACCCTTCTTCTTTTCAGGGCCTCCAAGACTGATGAAGGAAGTTAGGGAGAAGGCTACCCTCAAACCTGAGACCATCTTACTGCTTTCGTTACGCAACTTCCTCATACCAGACTCCTTACCGAAATGTTACCGATCATATACCTCGCTCTCCCTATCTCTCTCTCTCTCTCCCTCTCTGGATGTTATTCCCCGCTCATGGTTTCATCGGTTGCTTTACCACAAAGTTCATTCGGCGCCATCTTACCCTTTTATCTCTAACTTCCAATCAACGACAATGGGTGGTTACATCCCACTTCCTTCAATCGTATTATCTTCAAAACAAATACTTCCTTATCTTTTACTCCCTTCATTATATTATATTATTATTATTATTATTATTATATTATTATTATTATTATTTTGTGTTATTGTTGTTGTTATTATTATTATCATTATCATATTATTATTATTATTATTATTATTATTATTATTATTATTATTATTGTTGTATTGTTATTATTATTATTATTATTATTATTATTATTATTTTTGTTTTGTTGCTGTTATTGTTGTTGTTGTTATTATTATTATTATTATTTTTTATATTATTATTATCATTATTATTATCATTATTATTATTATTATTATTTATCATATTATTATTATTATTATTATTATTATTATATTATTATTATTATGGTTGTTGTTGTTGTTGTTGTTGTTATTATTATTATTTTACACTCGTACCGTCCTCTATGTTATTTTCCAACCCGTTGTGATTAATAAAGAAAGCATTATTGTTGTTGTCGTTATTATTATTACTATTATTATTATACTTCATGATGATGACAATGATGATGATGATGATGATTATCGTCGTCATCGCCGTCATCGTCATCATCATCATCATAAAATTCTTACTCTCACGGCTGCTGCCACCACCATCACCACAACCACCACCATCATCACCACCACCACCTCACCGTCACCACCACTGTCACTCTCACTGCTACTACTACTACTACTACTACTACCACCACCATCACTACCACCACCACTACTACTACTA
>NW_021825890.1:0-7500 GCF_006345805.1 Octopus sinensis | reverse complement strand
CGCCTGCGCCTGTATATATATATATATATATATATATATATATATATATATATATATATATATATATATATATATATATATAATATTATATAGATATATCATATATATATATATATATATATATATATATATATATATATAATATACCGCGTATATATATACAGGTGGTGGTGTGGTGGCGACGGTGACGGTGGCGGCAGCGGTCGTGGTGGTGGTGGTAATTGTGACGATGTTCATATTGATGTTGATCATGAAAATGATAATGACGATGGCGATGGTAATGATGTTGATGACGACGACGATGATGATTATGGTGATGATGAAGCAGATGACGATATATTTCTTTTTTCGTTAGATTCGTTTTATTCGTTGAATTCTCGTCATGTTGGACCAATTCGACGCACATCCGTTCTGCTAAAAATTTCAGAGACGCAAAAAGTGTGCCTGAGCTTTCAGACTTAATCATTCTGAATCTTGAGCTAACCAGTTTCAAAATATGGTAGTGTAACATTAAATGATAAATAACACCCGTTTTTGTTAGCTTGCTCGGGTTATGGAGCCAGCTATTCGGCGACTGCTTGTTGTTATATTGATCACATCTTCGTATAAGGTATAATTCTGGTACAATATATAGTTGTTTGTTCCTGTCCGTCGTTAGAAATTTCAATAAAACTTTTTAAATTTAAATTTTATGGAATGGTGTTAATAACTAATGTCTTGAAACTTATTAAAAGAGCTCTGTTTCTGACAGCAGTATGAAGGTCAATTTTCCTACGAGTGTTGCAATGTGTTCAATTTATTTTAGTGACAAAGACAGCGGTAGTGTGCTTCGGATAAATAATCAAAGCCTTGTCTAGAACGTTCCAAGCATGTAATTTCTCTTTTCCGAAGCTTTTCAGATAAACAAGTCAGGGAATTTTCTTTGTCCCCAGACTCGAAGGAATTTATATGCAGCGTGAATCTTCTTATGAAGTTATTATATAACTCTCCACTTTCACATGATCAGGAATTATCTCCATCTGCTACAAGAAGCAGTATTGATCGACTAAGACACGAGATCGGCTATATTTGAATAAATGTCATACGAGAGGCTATTCAGTCTCAGCACCTTGTACTTTGTGTAGCCACCCAGTTGCTCTCCTACCCTAAAACTGATTTCATGGTTTGTGCCAGTTTGCTTCTTCTGCTGTGAGTTGTGACATAATGTCGAGACAAGTTTTGAAGCCCCACTATCTCTGGATTTACTCAGCCACTCCTCTTCAGTCTGGAAAAATTCTGCCGTAAAGTCTGTTAGGGATCGGTTACTCCATACGCACATTCGGGTCCGTCAAAGATCGTGCTTGATACTTTTCGCCATTCAACTACCCGAGTTTACGGAATCACTTTTGCACCCTCGTATTTATTAATACGTACGCTTGCAAGGCGGCGAACTGGCAGAAACGTTAGCACGCCGGGCGAAATGCTTAGCGGTATTTCATCTGCCGCTACGTTCTGAGTTGAAATTCCGCCGAGGTCGATTTTGCCTTCCATCCTTTCGGGGTCGATTAAATAAGTACCAGTTACGCACTGTGGTCGATATAATCGACTTAATCCGTGTGTCTGTCTTTGTTTGTCCTCTCTGTGTTTAGCCCCTTGTGGGTAGTAAAGAAATAGGTATTTCGTTTGTCATTACGTTCTGCGTTCAAATTCTGTCAAGGTCGACTTTGCCTTTCATCCTTTCGGGGTCGATAAATTAAGTACCAGTAACACATTGGGGTCAGTTTAATCGACTTAATCCCTTTGTCTGTCCTTGTTTGTCCTCTCGATGTTTAGCCTCTTGTGGGCAATAAAGAAATAAGAAACGCTTGCATGCCGTGCGAAATGTTTAGCGGTATTTCGTCTGTCTTTACGTTCTGAGTTCAAATTCCGCCGAGGTCGACTTTGCTTTTCATCCTTTCGGGGTCGATAAATTAAGTACAAGTTGCGTACTGGGGTCGATCTAATCGGCTGGCCCCCTTCCCCAAAATTTCGGGCCTTGTGCCTAGAGGAGAAAAAATACGAACTCTTGCATATATTTAACGTCGGAGAAAAGAGCGAAGGGCTATCTCACGGATTGCTACATCAGTATATATATTACCTACAAATTTCTTGACAAGGACTCGGAGCGGAAAGGGTTATAATTAGACATCGCAAAATATTTTGTCCGGTGCTCAACCGATTACTTGTAGCACAGGTAAAGATTACACATCGTTGGAAGAAGGTAATCTGGTATCTTATTTCATCAACCTCAGATGAACAAAAAGAAAATCAGCCTTGATGGGATTTGAACGCAGGATCCAAAGGCGGCGTATTTAAAACCCGTGCATTTTATCGTTCACTTCACAGATACATAGATCCACCACCTTAGCAATGTTGATAATGATTAGTCGGAGCAAGGCCAAGAATTATTGGGGGGGAAGAAGGAGGAGGAGGAACAGTGTATTGTATCGACCTCATGATTGCGCAAGATCTTTATTTTATTGATTCACGGGAGATGAAAATCGAAGTCGATCGTGAACGGTGGGATTCGAACTCAAAAACGCAATGGAACGAAACTTAATTGCCACAAAATATTTACCCTATTGCTCAAACAATTCTCCCAGCCATGACTTATGCAATAATTATAAAGATTTGTAATGTTGGCACGAGGCCATAGCTAATAGTAAGAGCAGCAGTAACGGCAATAATAACAGCAGCATCATCATCATCAACGACAATAACAACAATAACAACAACAACAACAATAACAAAAATATTACTAATAAACGTTTTGCCTGTTGAGTATCTCGCTATTTTTCCCAGCATCCTGCAGATATTACATTCACTTTTGGCTCGCATGATTAATAGAGCTCAGTTGTGTGTGTATACTTATATATATATATATATATATATAGTGGTGTGTGTGTGTGTGGTGGGTGTGGTGTGTCTGCGTGTGTGTGTGTATGTATGTATGTATGTATATACACGTGGGCGAGAGAATAGAGGAGAAAGTGTAAGATGGAGTGGAAGAGGGAGAAGAAAGTTTGAGAGGATGAGACAGCGAAAGAAATGATGAGTAATACGCTGAAGAAAGACACACACACACACATATATATATATATTATATATATATATATATATATATATATATAATATATATATACTATATATATATATATATTATATATATATATATTATATATATATATATATATATATATATAGATATATATATATTATATAATGGCTCAGTGGTTAGAGCGTCGAGCTTACGATCGTGAGGTTGTGAGCTCGAATCCCGGACCGGGCTGCGTGTTTGTTCTCGAGCAAGGCACTTTATTTCACGCTGCTCCAGTTCACTCAGCTGTAGAAATGAGTTGCGACGTCACTGGTGCCAAGCTGTATCGACCTTTGTTTTCCTTGGATAACACTGGTGGCATGGAGAGGGGAGGCTTGTATGCATGGGCGACTGCTGGCCTTCCATAAAAACAACCTTGCCCAGACTTGTGTCTAGGAGGGTAACTTTCTAGGTGCAATCCCATGGTCATTCATGACCGAAGGGGGTCTTTACCCCTATATATATATATATATATATATATATATATATAGTGTGTGTATATACACGTATGTGTACATAATGTATATATATGCATGTATGTGTGTATATATATATGCATATATATATATGTGTGTATTTGTTTATGTGAAGGCGCATGGCTCAATGGTTAGAGCGTCGATCGTGAGGTTGTGAGTTCGATTCCCGGACCGGGCTGCGTGTTGTGTTCTTGAGCAAGAAACTTTATTTCACGTTGCTCCAGTTCACTCAGCCGTAGAAATGTGTTGCGACATCACTGGTGCAAAGGTGTATCAGCCTTTACCTTTTACATCGGTTGCGTGGAGAGAGCATCGGCTACTACTAGTCTTCCATAAACAACCTTGTCCGGGAGGTAACTTTCTAGGTGCAATCCCATGGTCATTCATGACCGGAGGGGATCACCCTTATATATATAAATATATATATATAAATATAAATTAAAATAGGATAGCAGTATTTTAGAAATTTAAATGTGGCTTTGGACGTTTCGACTGCTCCTTCTATCACGTAAGGCTACCTGTTAAGGGTCGCCTCTTACGTGATAGAAGGAGCAGTCGAAACCTCCAAAGCCACATTTAAATTTCTAAAATTCTGCTATCCTATTTTAATTTATATTTATATAGGAGAATTCACAAAAAAAGAAAAGACGAAGACAGGTGGTGTAGACAACAAACAAAGGCATTAGTTTAACGCTCGGGAAGTGAAAAAGTGTTTAACGTTTCGAGCCTACGCTCTTCTAAAGAAATGAACACAGAAAGGAGAGAAAATAAAGTATGTGTAGTGGCTAGCGATCTATATATATTTATACTTATACATATATGTATATATATGCTCATATATCTAGGTAAATAGATGTCTTGAAAGAAAGATAGATCGATCAATAAAGAAAGAATAAAGAAAAATGCAAGGTATGAAAGAGAGTAATTGATTGAGAAAAAATTCCGATAGATCAAAGAGAATGCGTAGATAGAAAGCAGGTAGATAAATGAATACATTGCTATCCTCCCTCCCCACCACCACCACCACCACCACCACCACAACCACCACCATCACCACCACCACCACCACCACCACCATCACCATCATCATCATCATCTACTAGACCCGGTCATTACTGTGTCGAGTTCTAGGAGTCAAAGGGCCGGCTACTCGATTCCCATGGTTTATAAGTGACCAAAAGATCAATGCATTCCTCATGCATGAACGGGCCGCCAGTCCGTTTGAGGGTTATTCATTTACAACTAAGTAAACTGGAAAAACGGGAAATAAGCATTTGGTTCAGCATCCGAAAGCACGATCTTGTGATCACGAGTGCAGCATCCTAACCTGGTTAGGGTGTTGCACTAGATCAGGAGTTCTCTGCCATTTCTCATCTGTGGACCCCTTTGATTACTATTTCATTTCGGTGGAACCCTATAACCATTTGATGATTAAAAACTAGTTTTATAGAAACCTCTTTAAAAAATTCCTATTTTGTTATTTCCATATTAACTTGTGTAGGTTTGAACTATGTAAAATGTTAGAGAAAGAAACCCGTTTCTTACAACACATACTGATACATATATCTAAAAGCAACATTTTTCTGGGCCTCTTGAAGTTCGTTTGTGAATCTCCGATTTACTATTTTGTTGCGTGGACCTCAAAGATCTTTTATGGACCCCCAGTTGAGAACCACTGTATTAAATGAATTATAACCACCCTATCACCACCATTACTGCCACCACAACCCCAAAATAATGAATTAAGGGAAGTAGTTCAAAGTAGCCAGAGGCATGTCTATAAACAACATTGACAAATACAGTATATTAAAAATCATACAATATAAAAATATTGATTTATCAAAATTACCTCTGCATGTTGGGGATGTGTTACAATTGCTTAATAAGACAATCCATATAAGAAAGGGAGATAATCTCAAGAATCAAAATTTCGCAGAAGTTGACTGCCTCAATGCCCGTCATCAGCTCGACAATTGTGCTAACCTATATCTAGCAGCGAAATGACATAAACTTATACCAGAAGAATAGAACACATTTATGTCCTAGATTATTTGTATAAATTAAACAAAGATAAGCTTGGAGAAACTACTCAGGGTGGCCAATGGCATGTATATGAACAGCTTAGACAGGTAGCAGCACGTCAAATACGATGTAGCATGAATTATCTCTGCCTCTAAAGGATGTGTCATGATTATCAAATCCTGCCGAGGTCTAGTGGTTGTTGGCACTTGAGTAGCTCTTGTGCATATGAACCTTCTTCAGCAGTCCGGGAGGGCCCGGATCCTCCCCTACTGCTCTTAGATTACTGGAACTTCAGCTCTCTAGGCATGTGAATTTTCTTCAACAATCTGGGAGGGTCCGGACCCTCCCCTACTGTTCTTAGATTACTGGAACTTCAGCTCTCTGGGCAGGTGAAATTTGAACTCAATGTAAAGAGCCAAAAAATATATCGTAAAGCACTTCTACCGACGCTCCTGCGATTCTCCCACCTGCAGAGCAGCGTGAAATGAAGAACACAACACACCGTTGCTCGGTCCGGGAATCGAACCAACGATCTAGCGATCGTGCGTACAACTCCTAACCAGTTGTCCACGCGCCAAGGTAATATTTGCTTTATATCCTTTCGGGGGTCGATAAAAAAATAAGTTATTCAAAGGGGTAGATTAGCAGAATCGTTAGAAAGTCGGACAAAATACCTTGCTGCATTTACGTTCTGAGTTCAAATCCCGCTGAAGTCAACACTATTTTTCATTCCGCCAGGGTTGATAAATTAAGTACAAGGGTCACTTAATGTATGAGGATCAGATCTTGGGTACGATGTCGAACAAAATGCTTTGCGGTACTTGTTTAACTTCATCTTTCATCCATCCGAGGGCTCTATAAAAAAAAGTACAAGCCTGGGATTAATTTAAACGGTTAATCTCTGTTCCTCAAAATTCAAGCCTTGTGCTTATTTTGGAAACAATTTCTTTTCAATCTGAGTTCAAATCCTGCTGAAGTCAACTTTACCTTCCATCTCTCCAAGGTCGAATGGTTAAATCATATATTTGGGACAAATATTGCAGGTGTTCACTATCACCCGCTAAAATAAAACTGCTGGCATCGTGTCTAAACTAGAAATAATTATTAAGATAACCGAAGAAATGGGGGATTAGCAAAATCGTTAGAGCGTCGGACAAAATGACTTGTGGCATTATTTCTTCCAGCTCCTTTCGTTCTGAGTTCAAATCCATCTAGGGTTAACATTGTTCTTCACTCCACCCCCAGAGCCTGAAAGTTAAATATTGGGATTGATTAATCTACTAGGGTAAAATACTGGGATTAATGATATCAACAAACCGTCGGTTACGGCGATGAGTGTTCCAGGCGATACGAGCAACAGAACAACCTGCTCGTGGAAATTAACGTGCAAGAGGTTGAGCACTCTGCAGACACGCGTAGTTCTGCGGGAGATTCAGCGTAACACAGAATATGAGAAGGCTGGCCCTTTAGATACAGGTACTACTCATTTTTTGGCAGCTGAGTGGACTGGGTCAACGTGAAATAAAACGTCTTGATCAAGAACACAAAGCGCCGCTGGAAATCGAGCTCACGACTTTTTGATCGTGAATCAAATACCCTAACCATTAAGCCACGTGCCATCAGAACGTTTCAGGTGTTTACGTACTGAGTTCAAATTTCGCTGAGATTAACATTCTTTTACATCCCTCTAGGGTCGATTAATGTACTAGGTGCAAATACTGGGGTCACTGGTATCGACTAATCCCCTTCGAACAAAATACTTTGAAGTACCTTTCCTGTCTTAAGTTCAATTCCCATCGAAGTCAATTTTAGTATTCGTTAACCTTAAATTTTGGAGTCGATTAATTTACTGCAGTTAAACACAGAGGTTAATTGCAGAGGTCAGCA
>NW_021825889.1:0-14020 GCF_006345805.1 Octopus sinensis | reverse complement strand
CTATCACTAGCTTCTACATTGGCTACCAGATTAAGGAGCAGGGGATCTTGTCAAAGGCTTTCTCCATTTCTAGTGACTCTATAACAACTTTGGTTGCAATTGAATACAAAAAATTCAAAAATTTGCAGCTTTGTTTAAGAGGCATATTGCTTGGTGTATTTGTGGGGATTTGAATGATGCATGGAAACATGATATGAGCACTGGTAGGCATTAGATTAATACCATTTGTTGGATGTGCAACATGAGCTGAGAAATCTATTGCTTTTAGGGGATTATAATGGAAAGACATTTTTGTTGAATTAAATGTGTGGTGGAAAGGAAAACAGAAGTGTAATAAAATGAAACACTATAAAAATTGATAGTACCCTGGTAGATAAAGCAATTAAGGATATGAAAACAGGAGAAGCACCTGTCCCATAAGTAATCACTGCTGAGATGCTTAAAATATCAGGTGGTGTGGATTATGGTCTTGTCATCCACATCGTAAATCAGGTAGTTTCAGATTATTGGATCAGGTGATGAAAGTTACGGGGAGGGTCACAGCCCAACTAATTATGGAGAGAGTTAGCCTAGATAAGATGCAGTTTGGTTTTGTGCCAAGCAGAAGCACCACTGATGCTATATCTCTGGTAAGGCAACTGCAGGAGAAATATCTGGCCAAATATAAACCTCTGTACTTGGCTTTTGTTGACTTGGAGAAAGCTTATAACAGGGTCCCCTGATACCTTATCTGATGGTCAATGGGAAAACTGAGGATGGACAAGTGGTTGATAAGAGCTGTACAGGGATGCAGTCAGTAAGATGAGAGTTGGCAACGAGTATAGTGGATAATTCCAGGTAGAAGTACAGGTTCACCAGGGATCAGTCCTCAGTCCCCTCTTATTCATTATAGTCCACCAGGCAATAACAGAGGAATTCAAGACAGGCTCCTCTATGCTGATGACCATGCTCTAATAGCCGAGTCACTGCTAGAACTAGAGACAGAGTTTAGGGTGTGGAAGCAAGGTCTAGAATTGAAGAGCCTTAGGGTTAACCTAGCAAAAACCAAAGTTTTTGTAAGTAAGGAGGATGAAAAATCACAAACCACTTCGGGTAGATGGCCCTGCTCAATCTTTAGAAAATGCATAGGTAGAAACTCCATATGATGTACCCGATGTAATCAATGGACACATAAAAGGTGCAGCAATATCAAAGGAAGGTTAACTGGGAAGATAGTTTTTGTGCATTAAACACTGAAGATTAAACACAGGAGCATTAAACACTGAATATGTACAGAAAACATATTCCATCACATGTAAGGAGGGAATACTAGAAGTAGTTGATATCTTCCGCTAACTAGGCAACCAAATCTGTAGTGGGGTGGTTGCTCTGACATTGTCATGGCTAGAATAAGAATAGCCTGGGAAAAGTTCAGAGAGCTCCTATTTTTGCTGGCAACTAAGGGCCTCTCACTCAGGGTGAAAGGTAGACTGTATGATGCATGTGTGCGAACTGCCATGCTACACAGCAGTGAAACATGGGCTATGAATGTAGAGGACATGCGTAGGCTTGAAAGAAATTAAGCTAGTATGGTCCACTGGATGTGTAATGCCAGTGTGCATATATGACAGAATGTAAGCACCCTGAGAGAAAAGTTGGACATAAGAAACATCAGATGTGGTGTGCAAGAGAGACGACACCGCTGATATGGTCATGTGTTACATAAGGATGAGCACAGTTGTGTGAGGAAGTGCCACACCCTAACTGTGGAAGGAACCTGTGGTAGAGGTAGACTCGGGAAGACATATGATGAGGTGGTGAAGCATGACCTTTGAACACTGGGCCTCATAGTGGCAATGACAGGAGACTAAGACCTTTGGAGATATGCTGTGATTGAGAAAACCTGGCAACTGAAGTGAGATCACTGCCATGGCCGATGCCAGTGTTGCATGTCCAGTCCATTTAAGAGTACCCTTGATGCGTTGGGTGATATGCTATGCTTGAGAAGTCCTGTTGAGTCAAGTAAAACTAAAATTGTAGCTGTGCCCAGTGCCTCCTGACTGGCTCCTGTTCCCGTGGCACATAAAATGCACCATCTGAACATGGTCTATGCCAGTGTCCTCTCACTGACTCTCATGCTGGTAGCATGTAAAAAACACCATCTGAACGTGGTCAATGCCAGGTCTGCCTAATTGGCTCCCATGCTGGTGGAGCATAAAAAACATCATCCAAACGAGGTTGATGCTAGTACCCTCTGACTGGCTCCCGTATCAGTGGCACATAAAAAGCACTATCTGAACGTGATTGATTCCAGGATCGCATGACTGGCTCCTATGCTGGTGGCATGTAAAAACACCATCCAAATGTGGCCGATGCCAGAAACCCCTGACTGGCTCCTGTGCTGGTGGCACGTAAAAAGTACTATCTGAACATGATCAATGCCAGGCCCACCTAACTGGCACCTGTGCTGATGGCCCCCACTACACTCTCAGAGAGGTTAGCATTAGGAAGGGCATCCTGCTGTAGAAACAATGGCAGATCAGATTGGAGCCTGGTGCAGCTACTGACTCTCCAGACCTCACTCAAACCATTCCACCCATGCCAGAATGGAAAATGGATGTTAAATGATAATGATGATAATGATGATGAGTTGTGTACCCCAATAAAATGAGACACATGAGTAATGAAAAATTCTTCATTATACTTACTATATATATATTGATGTAATAATTCATGGTCTTTTTAATACATCTTTTCAGAAAAGCAAGAAATCCCTATGGAAATAATTATTGGTTGCACTGTCGGAATTGTATTATTATTAATAATAATGGGTCTTCTTACTTATATATTCTACAAAAGAAGAGGTTTGTATGTTTTTCATATTATAAAGCTTTATTTATCACAACAATGTGTGTATGTGTGTGTGTGTGTGTACGTGCACGTGTATACATGTGTGTATATATATATATATTTAGAGGGAAAGTAAGAAGAAAAATAAGCAAAAATGCACATTGGAAATCAAAAAAAATAATGGCTTTTTATGGAAAGTAACGATAGATTTATACAATCAGATGAACTGAGGTAGGAATAAAAGTAATAAAAGCCATTATTGTGAATTGTTAAAGAGATGCAAAAGCATACCGGTTTTGTGAATTTACTAATCATTGCTTTGAATGCACATCAATTAATGAACGGTGTCAGGTCTATTAGTCACTGAGTAAGACGATTATGTGTATGGGAGGTAAGTAGTTCTAGATTTGGTGCAATTAGGGTAGATACAGAAATGAAATGTAAATGGTGTATGGGATGTATGGGGGTTAGTGGTATTAATTGAAAGGTTAGTAGTGTTCTGTATTATGTTATGTGTTCATATTGAGGTGTGGAAGATATTTATTGGTGAAAGTTGCCTCTTCATGCATTCTTTGTTGTACTGAGGTGTTCTGTGAACATTGAGGGAAGGGGAAAATTAGAAAATTGGGATTAAGATTCCTAGCACACCTTTCTATATGTTCACCAACCTGTATCTGTGTGTATTGTGGGTGGCGGATAATGAATAAGGAGAATTTTACTCCATATATGGTATGTTGAATGATTCATTTGAACAACATTCTTACCATATATGCTAGATTCATCGAATTCGACAAAATCATAACTATTGGCATAAACCCACTAAGAAATTCAATATAAATAATCAGGCAATAAAACCTCTTCTAGAAAATGGGAAACCATATGGTTTACCTCGTCCTTCTCTCTTCAAATTAGAAACTTCCCCAGCTTATTTTTTAAAATCTTAGCAAAAACCTTTCCACAAAACCATAAGTATTATTCTATATTTAATAAATCTTGTATAAAGATATTGTACTCCACTACACCAAATCTAGGGTCAGTTATAGCAGCTAATAATAGATATAAGCTTAGAAACCATTCATTAGGTAAAGTTTCTCTATGGGAAATCTCTGATCTGGAGCCCAACAATAATATTTTACTTAATGATAATACAAGAAGAAATATAATTGGTGAATCACAACAACAAGGGGTTATAAATCCTACCCAGACAAGTCAAATGGATGTGATTAATGAAATAAACACAGTTTCTCAGTAATTTGGAATCTAACCAAATCAATGCAAATTATTTGGGACAATGATTTAAAACCCACATGAGGCAAAAAGCATGCAACTTCTGCAAGCCTGAATACTGCCCCTTATTTAACAAAAGAACCTAGTCTATAAATGCCAAGTACTAACATCTAACCCTAACCAATCTAAAACATATATCGGGAGCACAGCCGATTTTAAAACTAGATACTGAGTGCACATGAATTCATTTATTAACCCTAAAACTAAATTTTCCTCATCACTAGTAACATATGTTAACCTTCTAAAAATGCAAAATATTAACTATAAATTAATATGATCAGTAGTTACTGGAACCTCTCCTTATAATTCATATACACAAACTGTAGGTTATGTACAAAAGAATCAATCAATATACTATGTCTAAATAAGAAGATAATGCTAAGCAAATTCTCCAATCTTACCACTTCATGTAGGCATAAATACCTCTCCACATATAAATAACAAATAATTGTTAAATAACAAAAAATCCATAAAGAGTTTCTCATCAATAAAATAGTTATGGAATAATGATCATTTTATGCACATTTAAATTCTTTCATTAAGTAACAATAAATCTGTAATGAATAAAAAACAAAAAAAATGAAAAGAGAGAAAAATCATTTCACTTCTAGAATAATTTCCGGGAAACTTATATATTTAATTTTACCTCCACCATATATTTTAAATTTATCTTAATTATTTTATTTCTATTCAACTCATTTTTCATCCAATCGATTTTATATAAAATACAAACTGGTATAGTGTAATTGAACTTTGACATTTATGAACAAAAATACCAGATGTGATCCATACAAGATATAGATATCCCTGATGAAGGAAATATGGATACTGGAATGGATTTTAAATCGATATCTACTCTTATCACTCTGTTCCTGAAACAGCTTTGGGATGTATATGTTAATTTTCACATTTGGATTTTAATTTGGACTTCTTCCTTCGAATTTTCCATATATTCTTGGAGTTAGTGTATGTATTTAGATATGTTTTTATATATATACTTAGATATATGTGTATGAGCATGTGTGTATATATATTTTATTTTTGCTTTTTGTTTTGAAATTAGATTCTTCATCTTTAAATATGAGAACTTAAATACTAGGTTTCATTATATTCAATAGTTTATAGAGGTTATTTTAGTTCTTGATTATATATAGATTATATATAGATTATATATATATTTTTCATTGATAAATTTATTTTATTTATATTTTTTAGTCATTTTAAATTTATATCTTAAAAATATTGATTATTTTTAGATCTGAATACCACCTGATGAATGTCCTTAGAAGAGACACGAAACAATTGTAGTGGCGAATTTAATTTTATTTAATTTATATAAATTTTTTATGTATTGGATTAAGTCTTTCTTTGTTTGATTTGCTTAATAGTGGTTTTGTCTCTAATTAATATTATATATATATATTCAGTAATGAATTAAAAGCAACTCTAATGTTGTAAACATTATTGGTTGCACATATTCCATGTATGTGTTTTGTTTGTTTGCCAGAGTCACTGCAGCATAGCACTTGGGGATGACTCCCTCATAGCACTGGTTGCTAAAACACCTAAAGGTCATACACTGAGTCTTCTTCCATCTTGGTTTTGGCCTGTAGCCTCCCCAGATTAAAGAGTCTGCCATCAGTAGTGAATATGATCTTGATGCTGGTTTTATCATCATTGCAGAAGCATCCAACAGCATGGCTGAGTACCTCATGCTGAATAGCATAGGTGCAAGTACACAGCCCTTCTTGACTTCATGAGTGACTGGGAATGTGTCAGAGGAAGAAACTCCTTGATCCAGTACTTGAGCAAGCATGTTGTTGTGAAACTGACACACCATACTGGTGAATTTGTCCAGGCAGCCAAATCACTGTAGGTGAGGAGAGGTATTCGGCTGGTCACCAAGGTAAAGGTGTATGAAGCAGCTTTACTGCCTATGCTATTGTATGCCTGTGAGATTTGTATGGTTTAGATATGTCACACCGAAAAGCTAAATTGCTTTGATATCACTGCCCTAGAAAGTTGTTGGAAATCACCTAGTTAGACAAGTCAAAAGTTGAGACCCATCTTGTTCAAATGCCTGACATGCAACTCCCTCAGAGATTGGTTTACAGTGACCTGACAGAAGGCAAGTGCATGCAAGGTGAACAGAAAAAGTGCTTCAAGGATACACTGAAGAGCTTTCAGATCAACACTGGTACCTGGGAAATACAAGCTCAAGACTGCCCTGCCTGACTACACCAACAGAAGTACCACCTCCTACAAACAGAACAGGATTGTGAGGGCATGGTGAAAATGCATACAATGCAGAGCCAACTCTTTACTTTCAGCCCCAGCAGACTTCCAGTGCCCGATTTGTGGAAGAGCCTTCTGAGCATGCATCAGACTGAATGGCCACGGCCAAACACTGTGATCCATCTTCTAGTCTCAAGAGATACCCTTGGTCATTGTCAATAATGGTGGATTAGTTGTATATGTATATCATTATCATCATCATCATCATCACCATCTCAGTTGTGGTCGATGATTGGACATCTGGTCATTGGTGTCTGACATTAAGAAAAAGACAATTTCATTCACAATCCTCAGAGGTGCAAATAATCGTATTTTGCAAGTTAGAAGGCCTGATTTAGTAGTAGTAGATAAGGAGAATAGAAAGTGCTAGATAATTGACTTTACAGTTCCAAATGATGAAAAAATCAATATGAAAGGTATAGAAAAACAGCAAAGTATTAGAACCTAGCCATTGAATTACAGAGACTATGGAAAGTGCTGGTAAAATGTATTCCAGTACTTATAGGTGCATTAGGAAATATCTCTAAATATTTGAAAAGATGAATAGAGGAAATAGGTATAAAACCCAGTTTAGTACAGTTGCAGAAAATAGTATTATTAGGGACAGCTAGGATACTTAGAAGGGTTCTTGGCATCTAAGGTTACGTATTGTAGCCCAATGTTAGGATTTTTTCTTCTCCAACAGTCTAATGTGTTGTGTGTATATGAATAATGATAATGGTGATAATGAAGTATTCAAAGTGTGGGGCATGAAGGTAAAAATAATACCAATAATAACTGGAGCATTGGGCATGATAAAAAAACATATGAACAGAAGTGTAGAAGCTATACCTGGATCCTCAACACTACACACTTTTTAAAAAATAGCCCTACTAGGAACAGCCCACATTCTATGCAAGACACTATCAATCCAATAATACAACCTAAACAAAACAACCTACAAATACAAGACACACTCTATACATCGTTTACCCAGTGAAATATACTTCCACCAGCAAGCTAAACAGCCAAAGCACTACACACTCAACACATAATATAAGCAGTAACACAACAGAAGACAGCACCACATCTCAAGGGAAAAAAAGGTAATACAGTAGAGTACTGGGAAGATGCACACTCCCAACAGCAGAAAAGAACATACAATGCTGCAACCCCCAGCAACACAGCAGTGTAGCAGGTGACGCAGTAGAAATTTGTCTCAATCTAACAAATATTGAACAATTAGACGACGACGACGACGACGACGGTGATGATGATGATTTATTTTATAATTATTTTATGAATTTAATAGGACTTCATCAGCAAAAGTTAAGTTTTGTTTTTAAGAAATTTGCATTTTGGCTTACCTACCTGCTTCTTTAAAAGATATTCTATAGAATACTTTTCAAAGTTTGTGATGCATAAGAAATGCCAACTATATTTTAGAAATGAAATTCAAGAGCAGCATCCAAGAAACTGAATATAAGCTGAAAGGAAACAATCTGTTCAGTGGTTAAGTCAATCATCTCGAGTTAAAGGTAATGAAAAAGCTGGAAAACATTATATCTGAATAAGTTAGCCTTGATTGAACAGACATTTTACCAAAGGCATTCTAGTTATGATCTTTTCATCCTTTCCCTGTGTTGTGGCGAGAGTCATGACACCCCCTGTGAGAACAGACTCGACTGAACGACTATAAATAATAGGGGTCAGAATGAGAGAGAATAGGCGTTAATTGCAGAAAGTCGTAAAGTGTCATTTGGAGAGTTTGTCAGAATATCACTTGTTGATTCATTTATAGTTTGTGGAGCACTTGTTGTATTGTTAGGTTGTGACCCTGCTTCATTACATATTTATTGTTACTACATAGTTATAGTGTAAACAAGTATCATTATAAATAGTGGCAATGCTACAATAATTGACAACGAGTAACTAAGTTAGAGATTCCTTGTTTTTAGATGCTACAGTATTGTTTAGCCATTTCTTTAAACAAACTTCGCCTTTAAGTATGAGGAAAAGATGAATTTAGTTAGACAGACAAATTATTAAGAGACCATGTTGCAAAAAAGTAAGATATTAAGTGGTCAACTTAATATCAACTCAAAGACCCAGCAAACAGACAAAAATTTAGAGATTTACTAATGGAAGCTTCTGAAGAAAGAGAGGAAGAGTTGGGGACACATAGCTTAGAGGACAACTGAAAGTTCCTGAGGGACAATCTACTGAGGGCTACAGATGAAATCTGTGGTTGGTGCAGAGTCCCAGCTAGATCAAGGGTGACATGGTAGTGGAGCAAGGAAGTTGACAGTGCTATAAAATCAAAAAGACAGGCCTGGAAAAACTGGAAAACCAGAGGAAGCAGAGAATTATATCAGGTAGCCAAAAGGGCAGCTAGGCGTCAGGTATGCATAGCAAAAGGAGTAGCTGAAGGTAAGAGATTTGCAAATGTTCTACAGTATGAGATGTTCAGGATTGCAAAGCAGTGTATCAGAGAGAATAGAGATGTGGTGGGTGAGAAATGTGTGCGAATGGATAATGGTATGCTTGCACTTAGCAAATCATAGAAGTAAGATGTATAGCAGTGTCACAATGAAATGTTATTAAATGTGGAATATGAATGGGAGGAGAGTTTACCAAATATCGAACCAATTGAGGAACTAGCCATCAGAGTTGATAGAAGTAAAATAGATAAGGCAATTAAGGACATGAAGATAGGGAAAGCCCCTAAGCCATCAAGAGTCATTACCGAGATGATTAAAATTTCTGGTGGTGTAGGATACAGCTTAGTCACCTGCATAGTTAATCAGGTTATTCAGGAAAGCACCATCCTCAATGACAAGTGTAGTAGTATAATAGTTACAAGGGTAAAAGTGATGCCTTAGATAGAAACAATTACAGAAGTATTAAATTGCTAGACCAAGTCATGAATGTTAGAGAGAGTTATGGCTCAATTGATTAGAAATAGAATGAAACTAGATGAGATGCAGTTTGGTTTTGTACCTGGAAAGAATTCCACAGATGCCATCTTTGAAGTGAGACAGCCACAAGAAAAGTATATGGCAAAATTCCTCATCTTTTAAAATGTGGCCCACGTAGACCCGAATGAAATCGGGTTATAATACTGAAACACGTAAGACAATAATAAAAGCACCCACTACACTCTCGGAGTGGTTGGCGTTAGGAACGGCATCCAGCAGTAGAAACTCTGCCAGATCAGATTGGACCCTGTGCAGCTATCTGGTTCGCCAGACCTCAGTCAAATCGTCCAACCCATGCTAGCATGGAAAGCGGACATTAAACAATAATGATGATGATGATATATATATATATACGTGTATATGTATAAAGTGTATATATTTATATATATGTGTGTGTGTAGACATGTATATATAATGCGTATATATGTACATATTTAATGCGTATGTATATATATATATATATATATATATATAATAATAATAATAAATATTAGGGAATAAATCCAAATTTACAGGGAAAAAATGGGGTCTAAATGGGGCTGGAAGGGGATTAAAATTTACAGGAGAGGATAATTTGAGGTGAGAAATTGATCGGGAGACGTTTTGGGGCACAACAGTAGTTGCTTTGGTTTGAAAACGGAGATTTTATTGATTTTTGTGGACACTTGGGGGTCTAGATTGGACATCTTTTGCCTGATTTCAATCAAATTTTCAACATGATAAAGTGGAAACGGATTTGTAATTTAAGTGCGGAAATTTAATTCTTTATATTAAAAATTTTTATGTATTGATTAAGTCTTTCCTTGCTTGTTTTGCAAAATAGTGGTTTTGTCTCGAATTAATATTATATATATATATATATATATATAATGTGTGCATATGTGGTCAGATTGAGCTGAAAATATGCACACCTATGTTAAAAGTGCTAGTGAGTTTGCTCAATTGAAAGGCATGGCCTCTAGGGCAAAATTCCTCATCTTTTAAAATGTGGCCCACGTAGACCCAAATGAAATTGGGTTATAATACCAAAACAAGTAAAACAATAATAAACTATTTTAATCCTGAGCAAGGCCGGGTATATCTGTCTAATCTATAAAATGAAGAAGGCAAACGTTGATACAAATTGATTTTTATGTAAAATGGGGTCTAAATGGGGCTGGAAGGGGATTAAAATTTACAGGAGAGGATAATTTGAGGTGAGAAATTGATCGGGAGACGTTTTGGGGCACAACAGTAGTTGCTTTGGTTTGAAAATGGAGATTTTATTGATTTTTGTGGACACTTGGGGGTCTAGTTTGGACATCTTTTGCCTGATTTCAATCAAATTTTCAACATGATAAAGTGGAAACGGATTTGTAATTTAAGTGCGGAAATTTAATTTTTTTATAAATGGGAGAGAGATAGATAGAGAAAGATAAAGAGTAAGAGAAAGCGAGGGAGAGTCCGAGAGAAAGGAAGAGTAAGAGAGTGGGAAAGTGAGAGAGAAAGGAGAGAGAAATAAAGAGGGAGAATGGGGCGAAAAGAAACAGAAAGGAAGCAACAGAAAGTAACAACCACACCCTCACCCATGCGTAGAGCGGGTCACATTAAACTAGTTGAATTATATTTTGTATATAATCATCTATATATGTCTTTTGAATCCACTCTTTGATTTGAGGTTTTCTTCGGTTTTTATAATTGGATGAATTTATATTGAATTCATTTACTTTATTTATTTTGTTCATTGCTTGCTTAAGACTGTTAACTGAAAGGACCAATGAAACAACTCTATTTTTAAAGGGGCATCCTTTAAGTAGTTTTCGATCATATCGTTATTTCTGTTCTATTTTAACAAAACTGTCAAACGAATGGGAACATGAAACTCTGAGTAACAGCTTTTATTAAATTTCTGCTGCTTTTCAATAAAGTATATATATATATATATATATATATGAGCTAGCAACCATTATCTCGGCCTATGCCGCTCAGCCAAGGCTACCCGATGGACAGAAAGACTGATTCTATGACTCCCTCTTGCAGATTACCTCGTTGACAAATGATAGGGACCTTATATTTGTGGCTGGTGACTTCAATGGACATGTTGGACAACATACAGGGGACCCTCCATGACATACATGGAGGCTACAGTTTTGGTTCCAACAATGAGGAAGGAACCAGGATGCTGGAGTTCTGCGATGCAAATGATCTTATGGTTTGCAATACTAACTTCAGGAAAACTGCCAGTCACCTACCGTTCTGGCAGACACACTAGCCAAATTGACTACATCCTCGCCAGAGTTAGAAAGACCCCTTCATGGGGACTTAACACCCACAATTTTGTCATTTTATCTAAGCAAAGACGAATAGTTGTACTCTTGGAAGCTGTGGGATTATCCAAGCATAGATGAGCATTATTTGTAATTCAGTGGTACAACAGTGTAAGAGTTTGCTTTGACATACACTTAGATTGTGATTTCTGCAATGTGCTGCATATAAATTGTCAAGTAAACGAGAAGCATCTTTGCCTCCACTGATTCAGTTGCAAAGTGTTGAGTAAAGTTATTTGATTGCAGTTATTCTATAAGTTATTCTATTAGTTTCTTCTTGTGAAAACAGTAAGTTATGGGGATGTAAATAAACGAACAGCAGTTGTGAAGCAGTGATGAGGGTGAAACACAGAAACAAAGTCACACACATACACTTAAATATATACATACATATATATACGATTGATTTCTTTAAGTTTCTGTCTACGAAATCCATATACATATAT
Organism: Octopus sinensis; assembly: GCF_006345805.1. Lineage (NCBI taxonomy): Eukaryota > Metazoa > Mollusca > Cephalopoda > Octopoda > Octopodidae > Octopus > Octopus sinensis. The sequence goes on along the minus strand of NW_021825889.1, from coordinate 1,900 downwards.
ATATATATATAGATATATGTATATATAGATATATGTATATATATATATATATATATATATATATATATATATATATATATATATATATATATATATATATACATATATATATATGTATGTAAGTATATATATACACACACCACACACACACACACACACACACACATAAATATATATATATATAAATTGTGTGGGCAAACAAAAATATGAGATACTGCCTAGCGGTTTTTTTTTATTTTGATAAGCCTGGTACTTATTCTATCAGTTTCTTCTTGTGAAACTAGTAAGTTATGGGGATGTAAATAAATGAACACCAGTTGTGTGTGCAGTGATGAGGGAGAAACACAAAGACACACACATAGACTTACTTATATACATACATATATATATATATATATATATACGATTGATTTCTTTCAGTTTCTGTCTACAAAATCCACTGACAAGGCTTTGGTTGGTCTGAGGCTATAGCAGAAAACACATGCCAAGTCACTACACAGTGGGACTGAACTTAGGACCATGTGTTTTGGAATGAAGGTTGTTACCCCACAGCCACACCTGCACCTATGCATGTGTGTGTGTGTGTGTGTGTATGCGTGTATGAGTGTATATATGTATGCATGTATGTATGTGAATATATATGTGTACATATTACATGTACATCTATATATATATACATCTACACATATACATGTATACATAAACATCTATATGTATAGAAATAAATGTATACATATACAGCTATACACACACACACACACATTGGTGCAGGTGTGGCTGTGTGGTAACAAACTTCATTCCAAAACACATAGGCCTGAGTTTAAATTTAAAATAATAAGGGTGAGAAATTGAATATTAATCTGATTAATATGAATTGAAAACCAGTGGTGTTGCATATAAGACCATAGCGGATCTTCTTCTAGCAAAATGGATGTCCACTGTTAATGGTTCATCCCCCTTATATAATAGTTTGACTTTAATAGTTTCAGTATTAAAGTGAAAGTATCTGACATTAGAATAGAGAGATGTTTTTGTTTCACTTTTAACATGTAATACTGATATAGTGGAGAAGATATGCTGTGGGTTCGCCCTAGGTAAGAAGTTAGAAATTTTTTGCCCATGACACTCCCTGGACCCCAAGTAAGGCATGTGTAAAATTTGAATGAAATTTATTGTGTAGTTCTCAAGTTTTAGGGATTCACACAGACAGACAGACAGACACACATTCTCAGTTTTATATATATATATATATATCATATATATATATGAAGAAAGTCCTATCTTTATTTTAGATCACACCTTTACTTCTTATTACAAAAGGATTGTTGGATTTACCTGTCGTGCATGAGGATTTAACTGGGATTTATATTCTATTTACATTTACTGGTATCTGATTGTTGGAAATTTAACCTTATTCTTTTATACTGAGTGCTTACTTGATACCTGCCAGGACTTTTTAATCCGATTTTATTCTTATCTGTCGTCTGCATGTCTAACTGTCTGTATGTATGTAATACATACACACTAGGTGAAGAAAAAGTCTGTGCGCCATGTTAAAATAATGAACTGAATGAACACACACAAAAAATATTTTAAAAAAGTGTATATATTTAATACAGTGCACAAACTTTTTCCTTGACCTAATATACTATGGAAGATTTTGGATTTGATACAAAGTTCTGGGTTATCAGTCCATATATGAAAAGTAAAATTTCAATCCATTAAATGCTTCATAAAAGATATATGTAAAATAGATATTTTGATATGAAAGGCAAATATACACATTGAGGCAATACACATTCAGCGATATTTAAATCACGTAAATTTGTACATACTGGATTGGTTTGTTGCATCAGAGACGCTAATATTAAAGCTCCAAGAATATATGGAAAATTCGAAG
>NW_021825888.1:7500-14002 GCF_006345805.1 Octopus sinensis | reverse complement strand
TTTGGTGAGATTTGATTGACCCTAGTATGCAACTGGTACTTAATTTATTGACCCTGAAAGGATGAAAAGAAAAGTTGACCTCAGCGGAATTTGAACTCAGAATGTAACAACAGGCGAAATACCACTAAGTGCTTTGTCCAGTGTGCTAACATTTCTTATTTCTTTATTGCCCACAGGGCGCTAAATATAGAGGGGACAAACAAAGACAAACAAAGGGATTAAGTCGATTATATAGATCCCAGTGCAAAACTGGTACTTAATTTATCGACCATGAAAGGATGAAAGGAAAAGTTGACCTCTGTGGAATTTGAACTCAGAATGTAACAACAGGCGAAATACCGCTAAGCGCTTTGTCCAGCATACTAATGTTTCTGCTGGCTCGCCACCTTGGTGAGAACCTATATTACAATAAAGTGATGGTCTGGAGATATCACACTCTCTCCATTGTCCACTCCATTCCTGTATGGCCACGGATTCTGCTGCTGGCCACACCAGAAAAGTATATTTATTGATTATGTTTATCCGAGGTTGAGCAGGAGAGATAGTGTTCTAAGGACTTTGTTGCAATGCCCTGGGGGTGTTGTAAATGCGTTTCAGTATTTGGAGATGGTTTTGCGTGGAGTGAGACATGGACGGTGCAGGCTGTGGCAACAGAACTGAGCTTGTTCCATGGCCAGGAGGTCAGACATTGTTTTGTTGTGTGGATGGTCTTTGGGTGTGGTCCATGTGGATATGATCTTTGGGTGTGGTCTGTAGATGTGGGTGTGGCCTATGGCTGTTGTCTGTTGGTGGTGTGGTTCATGGGTGTGGCTTGTATGGAGTATGTGTGTATTGTTGAGTGGGAGGCTGAGATGTATGTGGTGCTGTGTGGTGTTGCTGGGTGGGAGGGAAGGCAGTGGATTTGGTAGGTGTTAGATTAAGTCTGTTGTTGTGCAGTCAGATTCCCAGATTATTTGAATAGTCTTAGAGTAGTTGTGTAGCTATGTGAATGTGTGTGTGCATGCATGTGTGTGTAGCTATGTGAATGTGTGTGTAGCTATGTGAATGTGTGTGTGCATGCATGTGTGTGTGGTGTTATGTCTGTAAGAAATTGTCTGTATGTTTTGCAGTGGTGCAGAAAGTTCATAATAAATATATCATCATCATCATTGTTTAACATCCATTTGCCATGCTAGCATGGGTCGGACGGTTTGACTGGGGTCTGGGAAGCCAGAAGGCTGCACCAGGCCCAGTCTAATCTGGCAGTGATTCTACAGCTGGATGCCCTTCCTAGCGCCAACCACTCCGTGAGTGTAGTGGGTGCTTTTTACGTGCCAGGCGAGGCTGGCTGCGGCCACAATCGGTTGGTGCTTTTTACGTGCCACCGGCATGGAGGCCAGTCAGGGCGGCGCTGGCAACGGTCACGTTTGAATGGTTCTTTTACATGCCACCGGCAGGGTATCACAACAACAATTTCCATTGATTTTTGAGCGATTTCGATTTTGATTTCACTTGCCTCAACAGGTTCGTAATAAATATAGACAGAAAAAAAAAAGGAGTGATTAAAAGGGCAGATCCCAGTGGAAGACCCTTACTCAGAGGGTGTAGAACACTGCCGTCTCTCATTAATTTCGCTCCTGTCAACTTCTCCCTCAATGAAAGATTCTGACTGAAATACAGGATTTTCCATTCCCCTTGACAACTTCACTGGCTCTTTTTATTGATTTTGCTAAAACAAAGCCAAGCGTATTGTGACCAATGATGTAACAACATCCGACAGTTCTGGTCAATACCATGATACCATATATATATATATATATATATATATTATATATATACACACACACACACACCTATATATATATATATATAATATATATATATATATATATATCTTTCTCTCTCTCTATATATATATATATCTTTATATATATAGCGCAGGGGTGGCTGTGTGGTAAGTAGCTTTCTTACCAACCAAATGGTTCTGGGTTCAGTCCCACTGCTTGGCACTGTAGGTAAGTGTCTCCTACTACAGCCTCGAGCTGACCAAATCCTTGTGAGTGGATTTGGTAGATGGAAACTGAAAGAAGCCTGTTGTATATATATATTTATAAAAAGATCGATAGAATAAGAAACCAATAGAATAAGTACTAGGCTTACAAAGAATAAGTCCTGGGGTCGATTTGCTTAACTAAATGCCATGCTCCAGCATGGCTGCAGTCAAAGGACTGAAACAAGTAAAGGAATAAAGAATAATATATATATATATATATATATTAATATTATATATATATATATATATATATATATATATATATATATATATATATTATATATATATATATATATAATATATATATATACATGCATATATATGTATACATATATATGTATACGTATGTATATATATATGTATATATATATATGTATGTGGAGGCACATGGCCTAGTGGTCGAGGGATCACGGTTTCGAATCTCAGACTGGGTGATGTATGTGTTTATGAGCAAAACACCTAAGTTCCACGCAGCTCCGGCAGAAGGTAATGGCGAACTTCTGCTGACTCTTTCACCACAACTTTCTCTCACTCTTTCCTCCTGCATCTTGCAACTCACCTGTGACAGACCGGCGTCTCGTCCAGGTGAGGAACCTATACGCCAAGGAAACCGGGAAACCGGCCCTTATGAGCCAGGCATGGTTCGAGAACGAACAAACAATATATATGTATATATATATATATACATATAGTTAATCCAAACAAGAAAACACAAGAAAACAAAAAAACACAACGAGAGGACGTGGAACAAATAAAGTATTATTGGACGCTCAGGAAAGATGGGAAGTACGTACGCATGTCTTTGCTTTTGTATTTGTCCCCCACCAATTGACAACCGGGGTTTATTGGTTTGTTTACATCCCCACATTCTAGTAGTCCAGCAAAAGATACTCATAGAATAAACACCAGGTGCTTAAAATGGTAATAAGTATTGGGGTCAATTGGATTGCCTAAAAATTCTTCAAGTTGCTGTTCCAGAATGTCTGACCAAAACAAGAAAAGAAGCACTAACTACTCTGTCACATGTTTGTGACTCATCAAATCCTTCTTCCTCGTATTTCTGCTGCTACTCCCACTGTGTCTCTTGTACACCCATAGTTTCAATTAGCTACACGGTACATCATTTATATTCCTTAGACCCCATTTCTGCCCCAATCAAGCCTGGTCCTGTATTTCTCAGATGACATAACTGTCCTGTCTTTGCTCTGTTCCCTTTCAGGCCCTCAGTTTCTAGATTGTTTTCTCATGCTTGGAATTTCTTCTGTAATTCTTTATAAGATTCTTTTGTGAGAAGCAGGTCAGTGGTGTAGAAAAGTTCTCACAGGTAGCAAGTCTTAAACTCCTCTGTTATGGCCATGACCTCTGTGTGTGTGTGTGTGTGTGTGGTGTCTGTGTGTGTGTGTGTGTGTGTGTGTGTGTGGCCATGCGTATTGTATGTTTGTACATGTGTGTGATTATATGTATTAATATATATCTATATCTATCTATCTATCTATCCATCTGTCTATCAATCTATCTATCTATCCATCTATCTATCAATCTATCTATCTAACTATCTATCTATCTATTTATCTATCGATCTATCTATCTATATAAGTATGTATGTATATATATATATTCATAAATAAAACATATGCATATATATATACATATATGTACGTACCTACCTCTACATGTATATATACACGCATATATGAGTACAGGACACCAAAAAAAACGTCGAACACAATGAGAAACGAAAACATAGACACAAACCCAAGGAACTGGACATTTTTTTTAAACAACAAAAAAATAGAGTACAGGACAAATAACACAAAGAAAAAACCCCTTCTTCAGTCGCCATGGTTTCATCTACTCTACGTTTATATATATATATATATATCTGTCTATCTATCTATCTATCTACCTACCTATCTATCTATCTCTATATATGTATATATACATATCTATCTATCTATCTATCTATCTATCTATCTATCTATATACACACACATACATATTATATATATATATATATATATCTAACTGCTCATACACACATATACACAAACACGTATATACATCTATTCAGGGTGTCTCAATAGACTCTATACTCACTTTAACAGCTGATAAACTCAATTTTACTTCCTTTTTTAGATTTGGCCCCTTAGAAATAAGGAAGGGAGCAAGACTAAGCTTTGAACAAAGGAAATTCATTCTTAGCCCTTTCGTTACCATATTTATGTTGAGATGCTCTGTGTTTCTTTCAATTAATTTTAAATATAACAAAGAATTTAGTAAAATAACTTAGTTATCATTCAGCTAGTGTTAGGAACATAAATTGTGACTAAGGTTTGGTGGAAGATTTTAATTCAAAACTTAGGAAAACAAGACATTTGTACTCAGAGCCAGAGCTGGTTTCAGCCAGGTTGGTATCAAAAGGGTTAAGAATTGTTTTTCTATTATATATTTTAACCCTTTTGTTACCGTATTTCTGTTGAGATGCTCTGTGTTTCTTTCAATTAATTTTAAATATAACAAAGAATTTAGTAAAATAACTTAGTTATCATTAAGCTAGTTTTAGGAACATAAATTGTGACTGAGGTTTGGTGGAAGATTTTCATTCAAAACTTATGAAAACAAGACATTTGTACTCAGATCCAGAGTTGGTTTCAGCCTGGTTGGTATCAAAAGGGTTAAGAATTGTTTCTCTATCATATATTTTAACCCTTTCGTTACCATATTTCTGTTGAGATGCTCTGTGTTTGAGATGCTCTGTGTTTCTTTCAATTAATTTTAAATATAACAAAGAACTTAGTAAAATAACTTAGTTATCATTAATCTAGTGTTAGGAATGTAAATTGTGACTAAGATTTGGTGGAAGATTTCAATTCAAAACTTATGAAAACAAGACATTTGTACTACAGAGCCAGAGGTGGTTTCAACCAGGTTGGTAATGAACAGGATAAACTACAAATGAAAGTTTTGAAAACACTGGGCAAAGACAGTGTGAAAGGGATTTTCAAATCACTCCACTTACATGACTCACCATCACTTGAATAAAGGATGAGTTTGAAGCAGACTGAACTGTTCAGAATGTTCATGAGAAGCTTTTCAGAAAACCTTAGACATTGATGAACCTCACAGAGGAAGAGAGGATACCAGGAATGTATTGTTAGTGTTCAACCCTTTCCTGTTCAGATTATTCTGTTAAATGTATACTCTCACTTTTACTCTTTTACTTGTTTCAGTCATTTGACTGTGGCCATGCTGGAGCACCGCCTTTAGTCGAGCAAATTGACCCCGGGACTTATTCTTTGTAAGCCCAGTACTTATTCTATCGGTCTCTTTTTGCCGAACCGCTAAGTGACGGGGACATAAACACACCAGCATCGGTTGTCAAGCAATGCTAAGGGGACAAACACAGACACACAAACACACACACATACATATATATATATATATATATATACATATATACGACAGGCTTCTTTCAGTTTCCGTCTACCAAATCCACTCACAAGGCATTGGTTGGCCCGGGGCTATAGTAGAAGATACTTACCCAACATGCCACGCAGTGGGACTGAACCCGAAACCATGTGGTTGGTTAGCAAGCTTCATATCACACAGCCATTATGCCTTATTTATTTGCAGTTTTGAATTAATCAGGAATTTTCATGAAATTTTGAGGTGCGGGTGTTACTGTGTGGTAAGAAGCTTGTTTCATAACCACATGGTTCTGGGTTCAGTCCCACTGCGTGGCACCATGGGCAAGAGTCTTCTACTATAGCCTTGGGGTGACCAAAGCCTTCTGATGGATTTGGTAGATGGAATCTAAAAGAAGCCAATGTGTGTATTTGCTTTTCACATGAAAACGGCTTTACCGATTACTTTCATACTTACATACATGAATAATTTGACCTTTGACCTATACTAGGGTCTTCATTTGATTTTTTTTTTAAATAAAAAAAATATTGCTTTATATTTACGATTCACTTCTTTCAAAAGGTTTTTCAATGTCAACTTCTGGTATTGATGTAAAAATGGCGAGGTCTCTCACTCACTATTTGAATGTTCGGTATTTGTAAACAATTACGATATTATCATCATCATCATCAATGTCATCGTCGTTTAATGTTTGCTTTCCATGCTGGCATGGGTTGGACAGTTTAACTGAGGACTGGTGAGCCAGAAGGCTGCACCAGGCTCAAATCTGATCTCATCTTGTTTGTTGTTAACACAATGTTTCGGCTGATATACCCTCCAGCCTTCATCAGGTGTCTTGGGGAAATTGTGAACCAGGGTTCTCACTCCTAAGGTATTTTTCAATGTTGTTGTTATTATTATTATTATTATTATTATTATTTAGGTCACTGCTTGGAATCGAACTCGGAATCTTGGGGTTTGTAGCCTGTGCTGTTAACCACTATGCCATATGCCCACAGGCGTAGTGACCTGAATAATAACAACAACAGCAACAATAATAACAAC
>NW_021825888.1:0-2500 GCF_006345805.1 Octopus sinensis | reverse complement strand
GCATATATATATATATAGATATATATATATATATATATATATAGCAATAATAATTCTCTAAACGAGATATAGACAGTAAACTGCTCCATAACATAAAGGACTTTAGCCATCCGAATGTGGCTAGGGACAGGGCAGGGCGGTGGGGGTGTTACTGATGCATTTAGCCCCAGGCGATCATCAACGTCACCAGAAGGGCTGATGCCATCACGGCGTCCTCTAGCCTGCAAAGGAGATCATCCGCTTCTTGGGGAATGATCTCCCTTTGCAGGCTAGAGGACACCGTGATTGGCGTCAGCCCTTCTGGTGACGTTGATGATCGCCTGGGGCTAAATGCATCAGTAACACCCCACCCGCCCTGCCCTGTCCCTAGCCACATTCGGATGGCTAACGTCCCTTATGTTATATATATATATATATAATATATATATATATATAATATATATATATATGCATGGTATGAGTATATAAGAAGAATGGAATGCCTTTTTATTACAACAATTTACAATTGTTTCATTTGCATTCATTGATATCTATCTCTCTATCTCTCTCTCTATGTATGTATGTATGTATGTATGTATGTATCTCTCTCTCTCTCTCTATATATATATATATATATATATTATATATATATAGGAGAGTTTGCGAAAAAAACCAAAGGACAAAGACAGGTGGTGTACAAAACATATATATATATATATATATATGTATATATAATAATATTAGGGAATAAATCCAAACTTACAGGGAAAAATGAGATTTAGGATTAAATCCAATTTTATAGTATAAATATTTATATTATATTATATTAAATTAGAGATGCAGCCATGCTGGAGCACTGCCATTAGTCAAGCAAATCGACACAAGGACTTACTCTTTGTAAGCCCAGTACTTATTCTATTGGGGGTCTTTTGCCGAACCACTAAGACATGGGTACATAAACACACCAGCATCCAAGATATAGCCCCCTCCCCCAGATCATCACAGATCCTCCTTCATGTTTAACAGTTGGAAGAAGGCAGTCTGGTTCAAATGGTTCTCTTGGCTGTCTCCACACGTATACTCGTCTGGTGGTCTGAAAAAAGGTAAAGGATGACTAGTTCGAGAAAATAACATTCTCCCACTGCTCTAGGGACCAAATCTGTAGGTTTTTACTGCACTTTAAACGCTTTGCAACATTTATTTTTGAAAGTAGTGGTTTTCTGATTGCAGCCCTTCTGTGAAATCCAGCTTTGTGCAGCTCCCAGTGAACAGTTTTTTGTGGAAACTGGGTTCTCGAGGTTGTCATTAAGCTCTGCAGTAATTTTGGGAGCTGTACTTTTGTGATCCTTTCTTACAATTCATGTAAGAGTCCAACGGTCCCTATCTGAAAGATTTGGTTTTCTTCCAGAGTTTTGTTTTGACGAGGAGGATTTTTCCCTCTTTCTCAAAGGCTGTCATTACTTTTGAGACAGTACATCTTGATATACCAAACATTTCGGCTGTTTTCGTTATGCTAGTGCCTGCCATACGAGCACCAACAATTTGACCTCTTTGAAAGTCCAATAGATCTGTCATTTAATGAATTTTAATTATCTTTTTCTGATGATATCTGAAAAGAAACAGCAATTTTAGCAAAACATATTAAGCAACACTAATAATAAATAAAAAAACATAAAAATAAGCAAGCTTTTGACAGTTTTATAGATTTCAAAATTATGATTCAATAATGCTATGTGTTTCTATTATTTTGTCCAACCCCTCTGTATATATATTATATATATATATATACGTATAAATAAATGTGTGTATATATAAATATGTAAAATATATGTGATAGTTTGTGTATATATATATGTGTGTGTGTATATATATATATATATATTATATATATATATATATATATATATATGGCCTGCTCGCTTTAGCCAGCGGGGGGGCATCATATGAAGGCTAAAACAATGTGAAGCGCAGGTTGTGATCAGCAATGTGTAGCATCATCTGATAGCCTGGTCGGTCACGTTGACGGTGATATATATATATATATATATATATTATATATATATATTATATATATATATATATATATATAGATATATAAAGGGAAGAAATAGAGAGAAGGGAGAGGGAGAGAGTGGAAAGAGAGGGAGAGTGAAGAGAGGGAGGTGCAGTGATAGGGATGGTGATCTGAGAGATGTAAGGGAGTGATGAAAAGAAGTGGTGAGGGCAGTCAGGGGCTGGTAGGAGAGGGTTTTGGGAATGAGATATGAATGAGATGTAGCTGAGGGGGGCAAAGGGGGAGATAACTGGTGACACAGCTGGGGGTGACCAGTGGGAAAATAAAGTGGGACAGGATAATATGGAGAATGGGAAATGAGAGACAAGGGGATAGCGGCGGTCCCAGGGCAGCACAAATGTGGGCAGAAAGTATATTGTTCTGTTCTCATAAAATTATTGCAGCTGAATATTGCCATGGTCAGAGGAATGATGGAGGGATGGGTATAAGAAGATGAGGGAGTGGAGA
>NW_021825887.1:5000-14262 GCF_006345805.1 Octopus sinensis | reverse complement strand
CACACACCACACACACACACACACACATACACACATACACACACACACACACATACACACATACACACACACACACACACATACACACACACACACACCCACACACACACACACATACACACATACACACATGCTTGCAAATGTATTATTTAATGCATATGTTATTTTTCTTTTGTCCTAGCTCTACTTCTGTGAATAGTACCAAAACTATGACAGATCTTGTATCCTGATTCTTCATAACTAGAAATGGTCATCATGAAAATGAGTCTACCTGTATGTGTAGATTCCTGAAATATCAATACTTTGGTTACCGCTAACTTACCAATATCATCAAGGTATTTTGAACACCGAGTCTAATGCTTTGGCCACAGTCTACCTTGGCATACTCACTGTAAACGTTTCCATAGTTTTGTCATCATTAGCTGAATGTCAAATCTTGCAGTTACGGATATTTTAGTCACAATCTACCTTGGTATCTTTTCTGTTGATGTTATCATAGTTTAGTCACCGCTAGCTTAACACTAAGTCTTGTGGTAGTTACTAATTCTTTGGCCACAACCTACCGTGGCATCTTCTTTGTAGAGGTTACCATACTTTTGTCCCCACCACCTCACCATCAAGCACTGTGTACACCACAAATAATTTGGTCACAGACAAGTACTGCCTTCTTTCCTGTATATGTTACAATTGTTTCATCACTTGAATATGTTACAATTGTTTCATCACCTGAATAACCTTAACCTTTTCGATACCAACCTGGCTGAAACCGCCTCTGGCTCTGTAGAACAAATATTTTGCTTTCATAAGTTCTGAATTAAAATCTTCCACCAAACCTTAGACACAATTTATGTTCCTAACTCTAGCAGAATTATAACTAAGTTATTTTATAAAATTATTTGTTATAGATAAAATTAATTGAAAGAAACAGAACATCTCAAAATAAATACGGTAATGAAAGGGTTAAAATATATAATAGAGAAACAATTCTTAACCCTTTTGATACCAACCTGGTTGAAACCACCTCTGGCTCTGTTGTACAAATGTCTTGTTTTCATAAGTTCTGAATTAAAATTTTCCACCAAACCTTAGACACAATTTATGTTCCTAACTCTAGCAGAATTATAACGAAGTTATTTTATGAAATTCTTTGTTATATTTAAAGTAATTGAAAGAAACACAGAACATCTCAAAATAAATACGGTAATGAAAGGGCTAATGTTATTTCCTATGGATGTTACCAAAACTTTGCTTACTGCCATTTTCAATAGATATCACCAACTTTCCTTTATCAAATCCAGTCTGTTGATTTTTACCAGTATTTTCTTACCAAAAGGTTACCAATTCATATCATTGTTACCTGACGTTGGCTGCAGTATTTTATTGGTTCCTGTTCTCTGTGGATATCACCAATGCTTTCTTACCAACATTTAACAACAAACCTTGTCTTAGTTATAATCTTACTCTATATAACTCGAATCCTGCTCTAAATATTTAAAAATATATTCTGTTTAATACGATATATTTTAAATTTTGTACTATATATTCTTATATATTTCCTCTTTAATTTTTAATTTGCATGAGATATGTTTCCATTTTGCACTATATATAAAACTAGCAGTATCGCCCGGCGTTGCTTGGGTTTGTAAGGGAAATAACTATATAAGCATTTTTAGAGAGTTACTTCCTTTATAGATGCCAATTCGGGCTTTCTTAGCCATTTCTGTTTTGGTGTCTTCAAGCCATGAAGTCGTTGTTCTAAAAGAACGCTGGTCTCCTTGACAACGCTTTACGACATTGATTTCCTTAAACTCCCTTCCCCACAGCTTCACGAGGGAGGGAAGAAGGGGGAGAAGCAAACAGGTGCAGGTGTGACCATGGACGCCAACTCCGCCGCCATCGACACACGAAAAATTATGCATTAAAATGGAATAAAAAATGATGTTAAATTATTTTTAAAATCGTAGACTCATCGTAGACGCGCGCTAATAGCCAGACGGGCTCGATATTAATCACGACTATAAGATACCTGAATTTGGTTAAACTGCACCACAAAATGTGGGAGGAGTTAGGAATCTAAATCGTAGGAGACAGACACTCACACAACTACTGTTTTATATATATAGATATAAATTTTGGCTGCTGTCAAATAACTGAAATAAGTAAAAAAAAAAAATAAGAGAATAAAAGAATACAATATATTCTAAATTTTGCATGAGATATCTTAAGCTTTACTATATATATCTTCAATTTTGCATTATATATATTAAAAATTTTGCACTATACACACTTTAAATTTCACACTACAGATATCTTAAATTTTACATTATATACATATATAGATAAAATTTTGCCCTATATATATCTCAAATTCTACACTGTATATACTTTAAATTTTTCACTATATATATTTTAAATTCTGCACTATATATATTTAAAATTTTTCACTATATATATTTTAAACTTTGCTCTAGAGATCTTGAATTTTGCACTATATATATTTTAAATTTTGCACTGTATATACTTTAAATTTTTCACTATATATATTTTAAATTCTGCACTATATATATTTAAAATTTTTCACTATATATATTTTAAACTTTGCTCTAGAGATCTTGAATTTTGCACTATATATATTTTAAATTTTGCACTGTATATACTTTAAATTTTTCACTATATATATTTTAAATTCTGCACTATATATATTTAAAATTTTTCACTATATATATTTTAAACTTTGCTCTAGAGATCTTGAATTTTGCACTATATATATTTTAAATTTTGCACTGTATATACTTTAAATTTTGCAGTGTATATACTTTAAATTTTGCACTATGTATATTTTAACCCTTTTGTTACCAACCCGGCTGAAACGGGCTCTGACTCTGTAGTACAAATGTTTTGTTTACATAAGTTTTGAATTAAAATCTTCCACTAAACCTTAGTCACAATTTATGTTCCTAACACTAGCTTAATGATAACTAAGTTATTTTACTAAAGTCTTTGTTATATTTAAAGTAACTGAAAGAAACACAGAGCATCTCAATAGAAATACAGTAACAAAAGGGTTAAATTTTGCTCTAGAAATCTTAAATTTTGCACTATAGATATTTAAAAATTTTCACTATATATATTTTAAACTTTGCTCTAGAGATCTTAAATTTTGCACTATAAATATTTTAAATTTTGTACTACATATTAAATTTTTCACTCTATATATTTTAAATTTTACTCTAGAAATCTTAAATTTTGCACTATATATTAAATTTTTCACTATATATATTTTAAACTTTGCTCTAGAGATCTTAAATTTTGCACTGTATACATTTTAAATTTTGCCCTACATTTTAAATTTTACCCTATATATATGTATACAATTGCAGTGTGGAAGGTGTTTATAAGCCATTTAAAAAACACACAAAAACCATTAGATTCACTTCAACATTTAAATTTAATTTGGCGAAATATTTTCGTCACTTTGAGATCGTGACCTGTGCACTGACAAAATTCCATGCTGCATCATTATATATATATATTATTTTGCAGTATATACATTCTAGATTTTAGCTTGTACATATCACAAATTTTGAACTATATATATATTCTAAATTTTGCTCTCTCTTTACTCTTTACTCTTTTACTTGTTTCAGTCATTTGACTGTGGCCATGCTGGAGTACCGCCTTTAGTCAAGCAAATCAACCCCAGGACTTATTCTTTGTAAGCCTAGTACTTATTCTATCGGTTTCTTTTCCCGAACTGCTAAGTTACGGGGACGTAAACACACCAGCATTGGTTGTCAAGCGATACTGGGGGGACAGACACACAAACATATATATATACATATATACGATGGGCTTCTTTCGGTTTCTGTCTACCGAAACCACTCATAAGGCTTTGGTCGGCCCGAGGCTATAGTAGAAGACATTTGCTAAAGGTGCCACGCAGTGGGACTGAACCCAGGACCATGCGGTTTGTAAGCAAGTTACTTACCACACAGTCACTCGTACGCCTATATATTTAAAATTTTGCCCTATATATATCTTAAATTTGGCACTAGATATATTTTTAATTTTGCACTATATATATATATTATATATATATATATATATATATATATATATATATATATATATATATATATATATAATTTTACAGTATATACATTTTAGATTTTACCCTGTATATATCTCAAATTTTGCATGATATATATTCTAAATTTTACTCTCTTTATAAATTTTAAATTTTGCCCTTTATATATATCTTAAATTGGCAATACATATATTTTTAATTTTGCACTATATATATATATATATATATATATATACATTTTAGATTTTACCCTCTATATATCTCAAATTTTGCACGATATATAGTCTAAATTTTGGTCTAAATATATCTTAAATTGGTAATACATATATTTTTAATTTTGCACTATATATATATATATATATATATATATATATATATAATATAATTTTACAGTATATACATTTTAGATTTTACCCTCTATATATCTCAAATTTTGCATGATATATATTCTAAATTTCGCCCTATATATATCTTAACTTTGGCAATACATATATTTTTAATTTTGCACTATATATATATATATATATAATTTTACAGTATATACATTTTAGATTTTACCCTCTATATATCTCAAATTTTGCACGATATATAGTCTAAATTTTGGTCTAAATATATCTTAAATTGGCAATACATATATTTTTAATTTTGCACTATATATATATATATATATTTTACAGTTTATACATTTTAGATTTTACCCTCTATATATCTCAAATTTTGCACGATATATAGTTTAAATTTTGGTCTAAATACATCTTAAATTGGCAATACATATATTTTTAATTTTGCACTATATATATATATATATATATACATATAATTTTAGAGTATATACATTTTAGATTTTACCCTGTATATATCTCAAATTTTGCACTATATCTTAAATTTTGTATTATATATATATATATATATATATATATTCCATCACTTTATTCCTTTATTTATATCTAATACAATTTATATCCTAAATTTTGCACATAAATTCCTAAATGTGTTTGTTATCTGTATTTAATTTTATACGTTCTACCTTTAACTTTGCAGTTTATATTTCAAATACTGCTCCACATTACATTATATATCTTTGTTATATTTCACATGTATTCTACCCAATGTATTTTGAATTTAACACTATATATTTTTAATTTTGTTCCTTTTTGCATAATGCATTTTAAATTTTGCAACAAGTGTTCCAAGTTTTGTTCTGTTTTTCCTATTTAAAATTTTTTAAATATACTCTTTTACTCTTTTACTTGTTTCAGTCATTTGACTGCGGCTATGCTGGAGCACCGCCTTTAGTCGAGCAACTCGACCCCGGGACTTATTCTTTTGTAAGCCCAGTACTTATTCTATCGGTCTCTTTTACTTGTTTCAGTCATTTGACTGCGGCCATGCTGGAGCACCGCCTTTATTTGAGCAACTCGACCCCGGGACTTATTCTTTTGTAAGCCCAGTACTTATTCTATCGGTCTCTTTTACTTGTTTCAGTCATTTGACTGCGGCCATGCTGGAGCACCGCCTTTATTTGAGCAACTCGACCCCGGGACTTATTCTTTTGTAAGCCCAGTATTTATTCTATCGGTCTCTTTTGCCGAACCGCTAGGTAACGGGGACATAAACACACCAGCATCGGTTGTCAAGCAATGCTAGGGGGACAACTACAGACACACACACACACACACACACATACATATATATATATACATATATATGACAGGCTTCTTTCAGTTTCCGTCTACCAAATCCACTCACAAGGCTTTGGTCAGACCGAGGCTATAGTAGAAGACACTTGCCCAAGGTGCCATGCAGTAGGACTGAACCTGGAACCATGTGGTTGGTAAGCAAGCTACTTACCACACAGCCACTCCTGTGCCTTATATATGTGACAGGCTTCTTTCAGTTTCCGTCTACCAAATCCACTCACAAGGCTTTGGTCAGACCGAGGCTATAGTAGAAGACACTTGCCCAAGGTGCCATGCAGTAGGACTGAACCTGGAACCATGTGGTTGGTAAGCAAGCTACTTACCACACAGCCACTCCTGTGCCTTATATATGTGACAGGCTTCTTTCAGTTTCCGTCTACCAAATCCACTCACAAGGCTTTGGTCAGACCGAGGCTATAGTAGAAGACACTTGCCCAAGGTGCCATGCAGTAGGACTGAACCTGGAACCATGTGGTTGGTAAACAAGCTACTTACCACACAGCTACTCCTGCGTCTATAAATATATTTAATTTTTGTAAAACATATTTTTAATTTTGCCTTTGAATTTTTAATTTTACACTGTACGTTTTGAATTTTGTTTTAGATATTCTTAAATTTCTTCGTTTTTAATTGTAACCTTTGCACTTATTTTTAATTGTGCATTATATATATTTATGTAATTTTCGTGTTTTTTTTGCTTGTTTGTGTTTGATAGTTTTTTTATTATCTTTACTTTTCATAATTCTTGAAGGAGGAGAGAATGATTTTTTTTTTCTTCGCTGAAGCAAAAAGCATCGAATGAGTTTTTTTGTGATTTGTAACCGACAATTCAGAATGAATCTTGATAGCTGATTGCTGATTGATTTATGAATAACATAAACAAGAAAGAATATCAAGACAGATGCTATTTTTACTAGAAATAATTGACAATTGTTGTTTGTTCAGTGATTGATGGTTAATGAGTGATGATTGAAACTTTGACAGCTACACTGAAACAAACCAAAGAAATCTCAGTCGTGGCTTCTTAACAGAGGGTATTGTTGACTGATTGTTAATGAGTGACGATTGACACATACTTGACAGATACACCAAAACAAGTCCACAAATAGGGACATTTTAACAAGGTATTGTTGATTGATTATTAATGAGTGACGATTGACACATACTTGACAGATACACCAAAACAAGTCCACAAATAGGGACATTTTAACAAGGTATTGTTGATTGATTATTAATGAGTGACGATTGACACATACTTGACAGATACATCAAAACAAGCCCCAAAATATTCAGCAGGGACATTTTAACAAGGTATTGTTGATTGATTATTAATGAGTGACGATTGACACATACTTGACAGATACATCAAAACAAGCCCCAAAATATTCAACAGGGACATTTTAACAAGGTTTTGTTGATTGATTGCTAATGAGTGACGATTGATAGATACACCAAAATAAGCCAAAGAAAGCTCAGTACGGACATTTTGATAGAAAGTATTGTTGACTGATTATTAATGAGTGACGATTGACACATACTTGGTTGATACACCAAAACAAGCCAAAGAAAGCTCAGTATGGACATTTTGATAGAAAGTATTGTTGACTGATTATTAATGAGTGACGATTGACACATACTTGGTAGATACACCAAAACAAGCCAAAGAAAGCTCAGTATGGACATTTTGATAGAAAGTATTGTTGACTGATTATTAATGAGTGACGATTGACACATACAGGGTAGATACACCAAAACAAGCCAAAGAAAGCTCAGTATGGACATTTTGATAGAAAGTATTGTTGACTGATTATTAATGAGTGACGATTGACACATACTTGACAGATACACCAAAACAAGCCAAAAAGCATTCAATAAGGATAATTTAACAGAAGGTATTGTTGATTGAAATGATAATGAATACCAGCAATGATGGTTGCACTGATGTCAGACCTAGCAGCAGCAATGGTGTTAGTGTGAGTGGAAAGAGGATGACCTCAGAGGTCGCGAAGCCAGAACACTCATTAATGAGGCGGTCAAGCCTTTTTGTCCAGAACGTAGAGAGAACGAAAGAAATAAGCAGTATGCCGTCCCTCCTTGGTTTATTGACATCTAAGAGACTGGCCAAGAAAATCTCAACCCGTCTGTATGAAAGACGCCATGGTCAGAACGCGGTGGGAGTGGCTGCGACGGTGACGACATCAGGTGTAGCAACCACAGCAGCAGCACCTGGGACTTCACTGGGAACAGGTGCGAAACATGAGCCAACTTACAGAATGGAACCACTGAGACGATTCCCGAAAGAGACGAGCCCTTTGGCGGTGATAAAACGCACCCTTGCTGAGAACCTACGCAATGTGGAGTACGCGCCGAAAGCAGGGGCTAGACTGGTCATGTATCTGAGCGATGAGATCAAGGACTATGTGAAAGCGCTGGAGTTTGACCGTTATAAGATTGTCTGTTATGTGGTCCTGGGCGAAAAGAAAGATCAGGATGCAACAGTGAGCAGCCGGTGTTCGTGGGACGACCGGACTGATGGCTGTGCCTGCTATACATATGAAGCAAACAGCTGGTACTGTACGGCCATTGTGTATGGTATCTATAAGGAATAGAGCAGGAAGAAATATGTAATATGAAAGGTATTCCAGAAGTCTTGAGACTTTTGAGGAGAGACATTAATTTCAGACAATTTACAAAACTCTAATCCTTTTCAAAGTAGGATCTCCTGACTTGAATAATTACTCTTTACTCTTTTACTCTTTTACTTGTTTCAGTCATTTGACTGTGGCCATGCTGGAGCACCGCCTTTAATCGAGCAACCCGACCCCGGGACTTATTCTTTTGTAAGCCCAGTACTTATTCTATCGGTCTCTTTTGCCAAACCACTAGGTAACGGGGACGTAAACACACCAGCATCGGTTGTCAAGCAATGCTAGGGGGACAAACACAGACACACAAACACACATACACACACACACACACACTATATATATATATATATATATATATATATATATATATATTATATTATACGACGGGCTTCTTTCAGTTTCCGTCTACCAAATCCACTCACAAGGCGTTGGTCGGCCCGAGGCTATAGCAGAAGACACTTGCCCAAAGTGCCACGCAGTGGGACTGAACCCGGAACCATGTGGTTGGTAAACAAGCTACTTACCACACAGCCACTCCTGCACCTATAATTGTTAAGATATTAAGATATTTTTCTAAACATGAAACCAATGGTAGCCTTAATACACACAGACACACACACATACACACACACACACACACACACACACACATATATGAAAGTATGTAACTCATACCTATTTTACTCTAATCCTTCCCCCATTCTTGACAAACTGGAATACACTAATGTCCTCGACTGCAGACCTTCCCTCATTTTTACATCTCTCTGACTTCTCCCTCTCTGATGATGGATTACTCAGCATATGGAAGAATCCACATGCTTGGCTAT
>NW_021825886.1:10000-14148 GCF_006345805.1 Octopus sinensis | reverse complement strand
CTTGTCCTCTGAACCACCCCTCCCACTGGTGCTCCCCTATATTTCTGCACCGCCCCACCACCATTATAGGTGTCTACTATTTGAAGCCCCCTCTTCAATACGCTATTTCACCATGCATTACCCCTCTCTCGGTAACCTACGTTCTACTTGCCTCGTACCTGTCCTCTGAACCATCCCTCCCACTGGTGCTCCCCTATATTTCTGCCCCCCCCACATAAAAAGCACCATCCGAACGTGGCCGATGCCAGACCCCTCTGGCACCTGTGCAGGTGGCACGTAAAAAACACCCACTACACTCGCGGAGTGGTTGGCGTTAGGAAGGGCATCCAGCCGTAGAAACACTGCCAAACTAGACTGGAGCCTGGGGCAGTCCCGAGCTCCCCAGACCCCGGTCGAAACCGTCCAACCCGTGCTAGCGCGGAAAACGGACGTTAAATGATGATGATGATGATGATGATGATGATATATAAACGTATGTATACACACGCATCATATTATATCATATTGCTATCGTTACGAATAGTTTCATGTCAGAGTCAAAAACTCTATCATGTTTTAATTCAATCATAAAACTTATGAAATTTTACTCCATAACCGTCCTGAGTGTGTTCATGTAACTCCATTTGTAACGCACTTGCGCGCCTCTGGGCCTGTATATGTGCTGGTGCATGCATGGGTATGCAGGAGTAAGTATAGACATATTCACATATATGATATCAGACACCTGGAACAGATTATAGACCTTGAATCCATTCATTTGTTACACTCCTACCATCACCAACGCACAACCGCTGCCACATACCTGCATACACACACACACACACACAACAGCACACATACACTCACATTTTTCTTTCATTCTGTCTCTCTGTTTGTCTCTCCCCCCCCTCTCTCTCTCTCTCCATACACACACATGTATATGAATAACATTCTGCAGCTCACCATGTACATCCAACCAATTTCCCTCCATACAGAGGAAGCAGATGACAGTCTATTGTTAATAATAATAATAATAATAATAATAATAATAATAGTATAATAATAGTAATAATAATAATAATAATAATATAATAATAATAATAAATGCCCTGATGCAGTACCAGGCAGTGGCTCTCATGGCTTCTGATCTTAACTGATTGGAAGTGTTATCTGTACATTGTTTTGTCTTGGTATAAAAGATGGGCTACAGCAAATATTCTGCTCAATACCACAGATTTGCTGTCAGTGTTTGACCTTAACCAGTTGAGCATGTCCCTTAGTGGCTGACGATATGTGCATCTCTGATCACGAGCAGAAGTAGTGGGGGAGCATCATGGCCATGTGTTGAGAGGATTCTTTGGAGTTTGAATGGTTCACCTCTGGAACATAGGGTTTCGTTCAACATCCTAAAGCAACCCTTATTCAAGGACCGTTTGAGCAGGATGGGCCTCAATCAACTGAAGAAAATTCTAACTGGGCCCCACCTGCAAGGTCATGTGCTGTTTATCTTGATATGAGATCACCATGTCGCGCACATATGGTTGTGATGCATGTGCCTGGTGTACCTTTATCAGACGGTAGTCATGATGGGTATATGGGCTTCGTATATTTTACCCCAGTGTCACTTTGATGGCATGAACTGCTCTCTCACTCAATAATAATAATAATAATAATAATAATAATAATAATAATAATAATTATAATAATAGTAATAATAATAATAATAATAATAATAATAATAATAATAATAATAATAATAATAGAGTCAAAATTAAAAGAAGAGTGCCATTGTTATCTAGTGAACGATATTTCGACATTTTGTGTGTCTATAATAACCAAAATGAAGTAGATTGACAAAATTATTTTTTGAACCAGGTGAAGACACACAAGATGTCGAAATATCGTTCACTAGATAACAATGGCAACCTTCTTTTAATTTCGACTCTATATCTTCTGGAGGAGTTACCTCAATCCTTTATATAGTAGTAGTAGTAGTAGTAGTAGTAGTAATAATAATAATAATAATAATAATAATAATAATTTGAACTTAGAACACAAAAACGAACTAAATGCAGCTAAACTTTTGGCCCAGCGTATTAGCGATTCTGCCAGCTCGCCGCCCTAAGTCAAGATATAGACAAATGGCTGAAGTAGATGGGAATAGAATGCTCGGTAGAGTTCCTACAGAAAGTTTGTCTCTTAGGATCAGCAAGGATAACCAGGGGTGTTCTAAACACTTGAAAGACAGCTGAAATCCTGTGGACATTTCAGGTTACAGGTAGTAAGCCGCTATCCACAAAAGTCCAACCAGGAACAAGACCGAACCTGAGCCAAACCGAAATAACAATCCTTCCTACTAAAGTAAAATGCCTGAAATTTTGGAGGAGGGGTTTCAAAGGGATTTAATTTATCAACCCGAAAGGATGAAAGGCAAAGTCGAACCGGGCGTAATTTGAACTGAGACGGACGAAATGCCGCAACAACACTTATTATTATTATTGTTATTATTATTATTATTATTATTATTATTATTATTATTATTATTATTATTATTATTATTATTATTGTTATTATCATAATTCAATGTCATATAGAGAACACCTCCCTGCCTTTATATGTAAGAGGATGGCAGCGGAGGAGGTAGTAGAAGAGGTGGTGATATTAATGCTGTCGTCGTCGGTGATGGTGATGGTGATTAAGATAGTGCATTGGAAATACACTGAGGTCTGGTGGTGGAGGTGAAGACGTTGATGATGGGAATAAAACGATATAATGGAGGTGGTGATGGTAGAGGTGGTAGCGGTGGCTGGTGATGAGGCAGGGCTGGTGAGGTGCTGGTGAGGTGATTTTCGGTCCTGACCGAAAACATCTTGGTACAACATAATTTGGGCAGAACCGGAAACAGTTGTGTGAAGTATTAGACTGAGATAAGAAATTAATTACACCGAACATGAAGGAGGGAGAGAAACACACACCCTTCACACCCTTCACACACACACACACACACACACACACACACACACACACACACACAGTCTGCACAAACACACACATTGCTCTCTGTATATACACTCGTATCTCATATATATACACACGTACACAAACACAGAGTACATAAGTAATACATATACACAAACATCCAGACACGTGTATGTACATATGTATTCTTAACGAACATGTGTGTGAGTGTGTGTGAGCATATGTGTGTGAGTGTCTGAGTATATGCGTGTGAGCGTAAGGTACCACACATAGGAGAAATGGTACTCAGTACCCAAAAGCAGACTGTTTCTTTTTGTTTATATTATATTATATTTAGCTGTAAACCCACAAAAGCGACTCCAGGTTCAAGAATTTCGTACATTGCATGTGTGCGATAAGTGCAACGCACGTACACTAACTAGCTCTCGAATCACTTTTGTGACTTTATTGCTAAATAATCTGTCTGTCTAAACGTCTATCTCTCTGTCCATCTGCCTGTATATATCTTTCTCAGTCTGTCGGCTGCCTGTCTCCCCCTTCCATCCTTCTCTCTCTCTGACCGCGTGTGTACCGTTGGCGATTTTTTTCCTCTGTTTTCCCTTCTCTGGATCTTTCCTTCTCCTATGTTTCCGGCGAAGAGCTCCGCTCGAAACGTTAAACCCTCCTTCTTTTCTTCTTTTTGAGCGTCCAATAATACTATATATATATATATAATATATATATATATAATATATATATATATATATATATATATATATATACATATACTAGCAGAATGCCTGGCGATGCTCGGGGCTGAATTGCTTGAAAGTACTATTAATGATTGCACTGAATTATGATGATTATTCAGGCAAATATTGATATAAGTTTACTGTGGGAGATAAGGACTTAACGATCAAACGTGTGTCATTCCATTGTTTTGGGGGAACCAAATTTCTAATGAGCATTATAGGGGCACCAACTTTAAGTTTGAGAATGTGTGGTGGTAGTCCAGGGGTCTAAAAGGAATTGAGTACCTCTATTGGATAGTTGATGACGTCCTCTAGATCAGGAGTTGTATCGATAGACTTATATACATAGACATCCCCAGGAATGAGTTTTAGCATTTCATCATTAATATGGTGAACAGTTTTATTCCTCGGGGCCAGAATAGCCCTTTGGCCAATCCAATCCCTATTCTGATAATTAGC
>NW_021825886.1:0-5000 GCF_006345805.1 Octopus sinensis | reverse complement strand
TAATAATAATAATAACAGAGATGGATTCCTATATCTTTTTCCATGTATGAGTATCTACTTCTTCAATCAACCAGACTGAAGAAGTCAAAATTTTAACCTGTTAGATGAAGGGTCAACGCTCAATATACCAGAATCTATGAGCTTCACTGTGTAATTTTTGCTGACTCAGACCCACACCAGTTTGTTTACTCGAACTCCGTTATTTTTTACGCGTCGTATAATAGTGTTCTGCTTGTCACGACGCGTGTTCGAGTATTACGTGTTTTTTATGGATCGAAACTAAAGATGTATAACTGAAATTTTTAACATAATGAAACAATCTGGAGTGCTATGTTTTAAACAGTCTTAACTAGGGAGTAATATCAAAGATATAATCGAAATCTTTAGATACAACGAAACAATGTTCTAGTGTAACATTTTTCAGTAACGTTAACTATGGGACGAAATTAGAGTTATAAACGATATTCTTAACATAATGGTTTCTAATTTAGGCACAAGGCCAGCAACTTTTAAGAAACAGAGTCAGTCAATATTATTGACATAAGTTCTTAGACTGGTACTTTATTTTATCGACTCAAAAAGGATGAAAGGTAAAATTGATCTTGGTGGGATTTGAATTCAAAATGTAAAGAATCAGAAGTAATTCTGTAAAGGATTTTTCTGATGGTCTAACGTCCTCTCCCTCAAAGCATTTAATGATTTCTTATTTAGGCACAAAACCACTAATATTAAGAAGGAGTAAATCGATATCATCCACCCTGGTAGTTGAAATAATAAATAAATGCACCCTTTTAAAGCCTAGCTGGACGGGACGCCAGTCCATCGCAGCGTTACTCATTTTTGCTTGCTGAGTGGACTGGAGCAACGTGAAATGAAGTGTTTTGCTCAAGAACACAATGCATTGCCCGGTTCAGAAATCGAAACCACAATCTTACGATTACGATACTGACACCCTAACCATTAAGCCACGCGCCTCCACAAATAAATGTGCCCTTTTAAAGCCTAGCTAGTCTCATGGGCCCGGTTTCCTGCTTTCTATTGCGTATGTGTTCCCCTCAGCTGGACGGGACGCCAGTCCGTCGCAGCGTTACTCATTTTTGCCAGCTGAGTGGACTGGGGCAACGTGAAAGGAAGTGTTTTGCTCAAGAACACAACACGCCACCCGGTCCAGGAATCGAAACCACAATCTTACGATTACGATGCTGACACCCTAACCACTAAGCCACGCGCCTCCACAAGTGTATTTATAAACGTGGAATTTTCAGGTTGTCTTAAAGTATTCTTAAAAAGAAAACCGTTATGTTTCAATTGTAGTGAAAGAACAATACAAGTTGATATAAACATCCAAATGGATATCGCCCAAATATGTCTGCTGCTATTATTTTTGTATTCACAAAGTAGCTTTCTGTTTAGTTATGTTCAGGTACTTCCGCTTCTACAAAATGTCTACATAGACAATAAAAAAAGAATAAGATGACCTTTTTATATCAATTTATATCTTACATATTTTTATTTATTTTCCTTATTCACTAGGCACGTTGCCAATGGTTGCAGGTAGTATGTGTACAGGCACAACACTGTAAACAAGTTCGCTTTGCAATCACGTGGTACTTAGACGTAGTAGTAGTTTTTGTTGGTGGCGGTGGTGACGACGACGATGACGTCGTCGATAGTAATAGTGGTGGTGATGATGATGGCGATGGCAATGATAATGATTTCTTACACAAGTACAACATCAGGATTTTCTTGTAGAGAGAGAGAGAGGGTGGGGAACGACAGTCGATTGTGTAGAATTTTATCTCTAGAGACTACGCTGAGTCAAAATACTCAGTCGACCTCAGATGGGTTTGAAATCAGAGCAGAAGAAGTGGAACTAAATACAACAGGAAATTTTCGTTTGACACCGTCACGAAGAAGAAGAGAGAAGAAGAAGAAGAAGAAGAAGAGAAGAAGAAGAAGAAGAAGAAGAAGAAGAAGAGAAAAGAAGGAGGAGGAGGAGGAGGGGGAGGAGGAGGAGGAGAAGAATGAGGAGGAGGGGAAGGAGGAGGAGGAGGAGAAGAAGGAGGAGGAGGAGGAGGAGAAGAAGAAGAAGGAGGAGGAGGAGGAGAAGAAGAATAAGGAGGAGGAGGAGGAGAAGAAGAAGAAGGAGGAGGAGGAGGAGGAGAAGAAGAATAAGAAGGAGGAGGAGGAGGAGAAGAAGAAGAAGAAGAAGAAGAAGAAGAAGAAGAAGAAGAAGAAGATGATTAAGAAACACCATAATGTAATATAAGTTACGGAAACGGTGTGTGATGTATTTCTCACAAAAGACCATTGTTTACATCATGTCTGTTTTGGTTTGGGTATTTCTCTCACAGAACATCTCGGATGACAGCTACAAGGATACGAAATAGGGTCTCATCGAGTTCTGTCTGCAAACTCGTTAACATTTCCGGTTGCGGTCATTTCTATACTTTCTCTGTTATCCTCCCCCCACCACCACCAGTTAAGTAATTAAAACAAAAAAGTGGGTCAATTTGTTTTTTTTCTTTTTGGAGAAGATAGTAGGTAGGCCTACCTAAAATGTCTCCCAGTTTACCATCATCGGCGCTGCCACCACCCACTGCCACCAGCTGTTCCTTGGGTGCCTTTTTTTTTTTTTTTTTTTGAAAGGCTCCCAATTTGCTGCATGCATTCGAAATACCGGTTCCTCTCACTGCAACCTCGTCTACCTCTTACTACAGACATTGACCTGAATATGTTAAAACTGAAATCCAGCATCAACATCAATCATTACCAGTCTGTGTGTGAGACCTGCTGGTCACCCTTATGCGTCCTCCAACTCTACTTCCTTTTCTTCCTCCTTCCTTCTCCCTTCCCTAATGTAAAATAAACAATCCTTTCTAAGATAAACAGAAAACCAGAAATCTGGAGAGAGGGATTAGTCGATTACACCGAGCCCAGTTCTTCATTGATTCATTAGTTCATCGACCCCGTTGAGACGAGAGGCAAAAATGAACTCAACAAAATATGAACTCAGGCTACAAAGAATCGAAATAAATACGGCAATTCATCACTCTCAACCACACTTATACTACAACAATAACAATATTCCTTTTCACAATAGGTACAAGGCCTGGAATTTGTGTGGAGGGGACCAGTCGATTACATCAACCCCGGTGTTTCACTGGTACTTCATTTATCGACCCGAAAGGATGAAAAGCAAAGTCGACCTTGGCGGATTTGAACTCAGAATGTAAAGATGGATGAAATACCACTAAGCTTTTTTCCCAGTTTGCTAATGATTCTGCCAGCTTGCTATCTTAATAATAATAATAATAATAATAATAATAATAATAATAATAATAATAATAATAATAATAATAATAATAATAATCGTTTCTACTAAAGGTAAAAGACCTGAAATTTTGGGAGAGGGAATAGTCGATTACATCGATCCCAGTACTCAACTGGTACTTAATTTATCGATCCCGAAATGATGAAAGGCAAGTCAACCTCGGTGGAATTTGAATAATAATAATAATAATAATAATAATAATAATAATAATAATAATATAATAATAATAATAATAATGATAATAATAACAACAACAATAATGATGATTTTAAATTTTTGCCACAAGGGCAACGTGGGGTAAGGAATTAAGTCGATGTAATTGACCCCAGTGCGTAAATGGTACTTATTTAATCGACCGCGAAATAATGAAGAGCAAAGTCGACCTCGGCGGAATTTGAACTCAGAACGTAGCGACGGGTGAAATACTGCTAAGCATTTCGCCCGGCGCGCTAACGATTCTGCCAACTTGCCGCCTTATATTATAAAAATAATAATAATAATAATAATAATAATAATAATAATAATAATAATAATAAGAAGAAGAAGAAGAAGAAGAAGAAGAAGAAGAAGAAGTTGTTGTAGTAGTAGTAGTAGTAGTAGCAGCAGCAGCAGCAATATCCATTCGGTAAATATCAACACTACAACATAAAAAAAAAACTAACAAGAAACGGTATAAACGTGGAAGGCGGCGAGCTGGCAGAAACGTTAGCACGCTGGGCGAGATGCTTAGCGGTATTTCGTCTGCCGCTCTAAGTTCAAATTCCGCCGAGGTCGACTTTGCCTTTCATCCTTTCGGGTTCGATTGAATAAGTACCAGTTATGCACTGGGGTCGACTTAATCCCTTTGTCTGTCCTTGTTTGTCCGCTCTATGTTTAGCCCCTTGTGGGAATAAAGAAATAAGAAAACGGTATAAACGTGTGCTAAACAAGGTACATGATAACGACCAGGCCACAATCATTTGAGCTATACCTGTTCAAACCGACAAACGAATAAAATTTAATCGCCCAGAGATAATAATCAAGGATTGGGGGGGGGGGATGATAAATAAATAAAAATAGACTTGCTTGCTAATAGACGTTGCGGTTCCTTCTGATCAAAATATTGCTCAAAAGAAGTGAAGAAATTGTCTAAGTGCAAAAACCTTGAAATTGAAGTATTAAAGATGTGGGTATGAAAGTGAAAAGAATACCAGTTGTAATTGGAATATTGAGCATGATTTTAAAAGAAACGTATAACCAGAAGCGTAGAATATATACCTGTATCCTCAACTCTACACATTATTCAAAAGATAACCCTGCTAGGAACAGCCCACATCCTACGCAAGAACACTATCAATTCAATAATACGACCCAAATATGACAATCCAGAAACACAAGACACACTCTGTACAGTAAATGTCTAATGAAATAAAGAACTTCCGCAACATGTATTCTACATGGTCGGATATCCAACAGAAGAACAAAACTCACGTTGCACACGCAGCACACCACAATATAAACACTAATGCAACAAAAGACGCAAGCCAAACCCCATAACAAAACAAATTTATTCAATGCAATATCAGGAAGAGTTTGTACTCCCACTATCTCAAAAAAAAAAAGAAAGAAAAAAACTCCAAGAAAACACACTAGCGGAGTTGTAATATGTGATGCAGCAGAAATTTGC
>NW_021825885.1:10000-14169 GCF_006345805.1 Octopus sinensis | reverse complement strand
AGGCAAGGGCCGACACAGCTTGGCAACAGTGACGTCGCAGCTCATTTGTTAACGTGCAAGTGGCTGAGCACTCCTCAGACGTGTGTGCCCTTAACGTAGTTCTCGGGGAGATTCACCGTGACACAGAGTGTGACAAAGCTGGCCCTTTGAAATACAGGTACAAAAGAAACAGGAACAAAGAGTGAGAGAAAGTTGTGGCGAAAGAGTACACCAGGGTTCACCACCAACCCCTGCCGGAGCCTGATGGAGCTTTAGGTTGTTTCGCTCAATAAACACTCACAATGCCCGGTCTGGGAGTCGAAACCGCGATCCAACGACCGCAAGTCCGCTGTCCTAACCACCTCGTGTATATGTGTGTCTGTGTGTGTATGTATGTGTGCGTGTACATATACATATACATATATACATAGAGATAGACAGACAGACAGACAGACAGACAGACAGATAGATAGATAGAGAGAGAGAGAGAGAGAGAAATAGATAGATAGTAGATAGATAGATAGATAGATAGATAGATAGATAGATAGATAGATAGATAGATAGATAGATAGATAGATAGATAGATTAGTATATGCATTCATATATCAAAATCTATAGACTGAAGAAGCCGTAGGTGCACAGCAATAGACACAGCTCAGCTGCTCCCGTCTTTCTTTTCCTTTTGTTACCCAACCCACAAATTTTGCACCTTCTTCGTCTTTGTCCATTTCTTGACGTAGTTCAACAACCGATTCGTGAACTTCTCATTCCTCTTTCACCGTGTATGACCATATTCGCTTGTTATACGTTGTCATGGCGTTCAAACTACTTTATCTACCTCCTTTTTACAATCGTCAGATTTCCCTGCTTTGCTCTCTTTCCAACAATTCTTTTCCTAAACCTCTCGTTAGTTCGATATTTCAGATATGAAATGTGATGCTTCTTTCTACATTTGTTTTCAAAAGCCTTGATTTTCCCTTTTTTTTAGTGGTGGGAGGTGAGATTTTGCTGAATTTGTAATCTTTTTATATATATATATTTTTTTTTCCAACTGTGTTTCATTTTCTAAAGCTGTTGAAGCTACTAAAATCCGACATTGTATTCCGTTCTTTGATCTTACATCTCCCATTATAGTTCTCCACGATTATTTAAATTCATTAAGTTCTTTTAGTGACTTGTCTACCATTTCTATTCGATTGACTATTTTTTTTATATGTTCTTACTAGTTATCATTAATTTGCTTCCTTTTTTTTTTTCCAACATTAACTTCCATTCCGTATTTCCATGCAGTTGTACCAGAACGTATTCTTAAATCTCTAAATTCTTTTCTGCATTGTACTTTTAAGTCAATATCATAGGGAAAACGAAGTTTGCAGACTTCTCTACTTCTTAATTTAAAATTTCCTTGAAAAGAATCAGAAGTTTCCATCATTATATTATTCTAGAAACACATTGAAAAGGTTTCGTATAAAAAGTACTCCTTTGTCTGACATCAACTGTTTTTAATCCGGTCATTTGATGAGTAACCGACCAAAACCAACCATATTGTGGAATGTTTATATGACTATGTAACTTTTACTCATGGTAAGCTAATGTATTTTCACATACCAATCCATACTTTCCTACATCACACATACTTATAAACATTTATCTAAAAGACAATGAAATTGGGATAACCGCTTCACTACTGTTCCAACTATTTCGCTGCTGTAATATCGGCTTTAAATTTCGGCACAGAGCCAGCAGTTGTGAGAAAGGGTTCAAATCGATTACATCGACCGCCAGTGCTTATCTGGTACTTGTTTTAACGACCTCGAAAGGATGAAAGGCAAAGTCGATCTCGGTGGCATTTGAACTCAAGAACGTACAGACGGACGAAGTTCCGCTAAGCATTTTGACCAGCGTGCTAATGATTCTGCCAGTTCACTGCCCTCAATCTCTGTTGTAATATCAATGTTAAGGGCAAGGCGGTGCAATACAGTGTAAAGAGAGGGATTGCTCAGTGCCTAAAACACCGAGCAAAGAATATAAGTAGCGATCGTGATATCCACCACGAAGAAATGACCAAGCTCAGTAACAATCTATTAAGCAACAACTACCCCAAAAACATACTATCCATTCCAGTTATAACGAAAAGAGGGGATGAAGCTAATGAACCACCCACAGTCTGTTTACCCTTTGTTAAAGGCCTCTCGTATGGGTGCGTGCGTGTGTGTTTGCGTATGTGTGTTTGTGTATGTGTGTTTGTGTGCTAGTAATATTTAAGATGCTAAGCTACTAAATTATCTACAAATCTTATGGGACATTAGAGAAAAGCATATTGCCAAGCTTAACCACAAAAAGCAAGTCTATATTTGTTATTTCGGCGGGTATGTTAATTCAGTCTTTAGTCACTTAGCTCAATTGGTAACATGATAGTCCGGTAAGACAAAGATGCGTAGTTCAAATTCCATACTAAAAACAATTTCCTTTTTTTTTCTTTTCTTAGGCTGCACATGAAGATGCATTATTTCCTCCAGTCATTAGTCTGTGGCTTTGCTGGGGAACAGCCTTGAAGAATTTTATTTGAAGGAATCGGCCCCAGGACTTATTTTGTTCTAAAGCCGGATACTTATTATTTCTGTCTTTTTTACCGAACCGTCAAGTTACTATGAAGAAAACACATCAGCAATGGTTGTCAGGGGTTTTATATATATATATATATTATATATTATATGTAGAGGGCATTTATGTGTAATAACGCCCTCTATATAATAAAAATAAAATAAATATATTTAAAGGAAAGAAATTGATGGATTATTTTCTCTTATGAGGCTTTTCACGCTAACTACTTGATAAATTCTTATAAAGATTTTATCCTATTTTTAAATTATATTCGTCTACATAACAGCCTACGGAAAAATCTACCTGTGTATGTATAAAGTGCTGGTATTGAGGTATCACTACCTCCTATATGTATCTCTTATCCAGTACAGGGTGTGTTTCATTTATGAGGATGTACTCCTGTATTTGTCTAAGTGTTGGGTTCTGCGGGTGCTTGGATAAAATGCGGGTGTCAAGTCAACCTAGTATACCGCTATATTGGTCTTTGGCATTATGGTAGAGTATGAAGGACTGTTTTTTGTTGTCGTATTGTCTCAAATGTACATTTAACGTCTCCGCAATGCTTCTAGATGTCTCACCAATGTATGTCATGTTCTTATCTTTACAAGCATCTTCTATGCACCTTATACACAACATCATATTTCTAGTTCTACAGTTAATGCAATATGCATATACGTATGTATATATATATATAATGTATGTATATTATATATCTTTTTATAAATTGTTTATATATTCTCTGTGTGTGTGTCTGTGCGCGTGTGTGTGTGGTGTGTGTGTGTGCGTGTGTGTGTGTGTGTCGCGGGCAGACAGTTCGTCGACAGACAATTCGCCGACAGACAATTCACCGACGGACAATTCACCGATTGGACAATTCGCCGATTGGACAATAAGTCGACATGCGGAAGTATCGATCATGGAGTTCATCAGAACGGAACGAGGAGGCAGAAAGCTTCTATGCAAAGAGTATACCTATATTATTGATAGAACCAGAAAAAGAAAAGACTTATTGGACTTATGCAAATCGTAAACTGTGCAGCGCTAGACTGACAACGATTGAGGATGAAATTAGCACAACTCCTTCTGAACACGTACATCCACCTACGCCGATTGAAAATCACGCTGAAAAAGTTAAGGAAGAAATAAAGCTTCTTGCTGGACGAACTGAACAATTGCCGCGTTCTATAGTTGAAGCCGTAGCTTCCGATATCTCCTTGAGCGTTGCTGGATGTTTTCCGAAATTGGAATCTCTTAAATGTAGAGTGCGACGGAAAAGACCAGTTATTAATGAGGATGAATTGTATAAAACGCCAAGAGGTGATAATGTTTTACTATATAGAAATGACGAGGTTTCTATATTTGGTACTGTGGAAAATTTAGAAATTTTATCCAAGAAAAGTAACTGATTTTGTGATGGAACTATTGACAGCGTTCCTTTAGGTAAGCAGTTATACACGATCCATGCACTAATTTGTGAAAGTAAAACAATGCCTTTACTTTATTGCATAAAAACAGTAAATCTGAAGCGAATTATGATTTGATATTTAAATTTATTAAAGAAGAAAGGAATTTGAGTGTAAAATCAA
>NW_021825885.1:0-5000 GCF_006345805.1 Octopus sinensis | reverse complement strand
TATATATATATATATATATATTATATATATATATATATAAATAGATAGATAGATAGATAGATAGATAGATAGATAGATAGATGATAGATAGATAGATATTTAGATATATGTTATGTACAAATATATATATAAATATGTATGCATGTATATATATATACA
The DNA here is from genome assembly GCF_006345805.1 of Octopus sinensis. Lineage (NCBI taxonomy): Eukaryota > Metazoa > Mollusca > Cephalopoda > Octopoda > Octopodidae > Octopus > Octopus sinensis. Next base: position 4,841 of record NW_021825885.1, on the reverse strand, counting down.
TATATATATACACACAAGATAAAGGCCTAAAGGTGCATATCACAATTCATGTAAGCATATTTGCAACCATAAGTGATAGAATGTATCTTAAGGTGCATGCCTTAATATGTAAAAAAATAATAATACTATACATTAGTACTCACAAGCACTCACATATATGTATGTGCGTATGCATATATATTAGTACACCTGTACGCAAAAATTGCCCATTGGTATTTTCTATTCGGTTGACATCAGAGCAATATTGCTTTGAATCATCAGTGTGTTTGTTTGGGTTTTTTTCACTAACATCATTTCTTTCGTATGTTACCTATATCCTAAACCTAAGGACGATGGATCTTAGCTATTTTGCCAATCGTTATTGTTTTGCAGAGTTTGCTTCGTATTGAATTCTTATTTTTCTTTTTTGCCTTTCAGTGTTCCTTTCAACAATTCGTGCAATTTCCTCATCAACCACTGTCTACTCCTGTCACATACCGACGGAATGGTGCTACTGGTTGCCACTGTTAGAGGAGGGTGTATTTAATCGTTTGCATTTAATAGTGAGCTGTTTCTTTGACCATTCCCCCAAAGATTTGGCTGATGCTACTCTTGAAACTTGTGGAGGCACATGGCCTGGTGGTTAGGGCAGCGGACTCGCGGTCGAGGGATCACGGGTTCAAATCTCAGACCGGGCGATGTGTGTGTTTATGAACGAAACACCTAAGCTCCACGCGGCTCCGGCAGAAGGTAATGGCGAACCTCTGCTGACTCTTTCGCCACAACTTTCTCTCACTCTTTCCTCCTGCAATTTGCAGCTCACTTATGGTGGATGGGCGTCCCAACCAGGTGGGGAACCTATACGCCAAGGAAACCGGGAAACCGGCCCTTATGCGCCAGAGATGGCTCGAGCAGTAACAAACAACAACTCTTGAAACTGAGATTTTCTTTCTTTGTTTTTTGCTGTATTAGTTGGTCTTTTTTTTTATTTTTGTTTCTAGTTTTCTTATCCCGTCTTTTTAGAATCTTTGAGATTATTCTTACTACAACAAACATAGTAACTAGGCTTTTTTGCATTGTATTATCAATCTTTTGCCCTTCTCCTCGACTTATTCAACTGGCACAATCCCAGTATGGGTTTGTAGCCTTCGGGTGCCATTATCCCCTTTAATGCATACCGATCACATCACTTCTCATTGGCTCTACTTTAATCACCTTCCATTCAAAAGCGATGGCTAATCACGGATCTACATCGTATCTGATGTCTCTTAGCGTCACCCTTATATTTCCATGCCTCATGTATAAGGGTACAAATGGAGGTATGCCTAACAATTTCTGGCTCTGTTTTAACTGGAGCTTCAGTTCTGAATGTGTCGTAAATCCATTTTTCGGATAAAATAATTTCTCCAGAGATATTTTGAAGTACCTGTTGTAATTTTGTAGTGGTTTAGGAGAATTGAAGTCCAGTGCCATTTTGCTAAAACAGATAATGTAATTTTTTCTCGTTGCTTCCTTTTGGATTGGCTCCCGTGGCAAAAACAATTACTGTTTTGTCTAAGAAAAGTTTCGCCGCAACTTTTCTTGGAACTGAACTATATCTAAAAGTTCTTTCTTGTTTGTTAACATAGATACTATATGAGCGATTTAAAGGGCAAATGTTGCCACTGTTGTTGTTATTGTTGCAGCTGTTGTGGTTGTTGTTGCATTGTTAATATCAGTCTTCAAAATTTCCTGTTAGACTATTTGAAACATTTTTATGTATTAACTATCCATTTGAATATTCCGTTATTTTCCTTTTGGTTCATTTTCTTATCTTTAATTTTTCATGTTCTTCTGTTGCTATTTTCTCTTCGTTAGCGGTTGCATTGTTTTGCTGTGTACTACATCCTAGGCGGTCATTTTGAAAATGAAAATGTCGTGCATGTAAATAAATGAGAAAAATCTGTAAAACCAACCATTTTTTTTTTAATAGATTACACTCGGGTATCGGAGACAGGCTTTCCTTTGAGTATTATATTCGTTTTTAGCAAGTACTCTGAGAAAAAAGTTCATATTGGTAAAACTATAAATAGGGTTTATCCTGGGAGCAAAATAAATACATGGGTTTATACTCCGATAATCAATACTACAAATAATATTAACGATAAGAAGAATATATATATATATATAACACATATATATTCATATATATATACATATATATATACACTCATATAAACTTATGTATAGTGGTATATATGTATGTATGCATGCATGCCTGTATGTATGTATGTATGTATGTATGTATGTATGTATGTATGTATGGTATGTATGTATCTATGCATGTATGTATGTATTTATGTATTTATATATGTATGTATATGCAAACACCCACACACACCCAAAATACAAACGCATTAGATATGTGTGCCCGAGTACACACGTGAGTGGTTGGATGTATTTTTCCATGCCTAATATTCACGCTCGAATTGACGCCTGGTATGAGTACACGTGTATGTGCGTATTGTAAAATCATCGGCACGCGCACGATTCTGAAAATGAACGGTGACCTCTGGCAAACAAATAAGATATCAAAGTACAACTAAACATTATATGTATGTGTGTGTGTATATATATGTACATATATATACATGTTCATATGTATATATATATATATTATATACATTTATATATATACATATATATATATATACATATACATATACATGTATATATATATGTGTGTGTGTATATATATATATCTGTATATATATATGTATGTTTATATATATGTATATATATATACACACACACACATATATATATATGTATATATATATATACATATATATATATGTATATATATATGCATATATATATATATATGTATGTGTGCATATATGTAGATTACTAGATAGATGCATTGATAGACAGACAAACAGACAGATAGATAGATAGATAAATAGATAGACAGACCGACAGACACATACATACATACATACATACATATGAGTAGGCTTACACTTTTATATATATGCGTATGCATTTCTTTGTTTCTGTGTGTCTGAGAGAGAGAGAGTGGGAGATCGTCTTCATATGTGGATAGAGGAAGAAGCATGTACATATTTCTATATTTTTTTAATTGGAAGAAATACAGGATGACTCAAGTGCTAGGAGTTTCGTGTTTGCCACTTGATAAGTACTATGCACGAAACTTTCAGCCTTTGAGTCACTTTGTAACTCTTGCCGATCAAAAGTAAATATAATACATACGCATGTTTTATGTTCTATGTTTCCTGTTTTTACTGACAAACCTCTACATGTTCATATACACATATATGAATAAATACATTCAGGAATGGCAGTGTGGTAAGAAGTTTGCTTACCAACCACATGGTTCCGGGTTCAGTTCCACTGCGTGGCACCTTGGTTAAGTGTCTTCTATTATAGTCTCGGACCAACCAAAGCCTTGTGAATGGATTTGGTTGACGGAAACTGAAAGAAGCACGTCGTATTTATGTGTGTGTATATATATTATATATATATGTGTGTGTGTGTGTGTGTGTGTGTGGTGTGTGTGTGTGTGTGTGTGTGTGTGTGTATGTATATGTTTGTGTGTCTGAGCTTGTCCCACCCCCAAACATCGCTTGACAACCGATGCTGGTGTGTTTACCTCCCCGTAACTTAGCGGTTCGGCAAAAGAAGACCGATAGAATAAGTACTAGGCTTACAAAGAATAAGTCCTGGGGTCCATTTGCTCGATTAAAGGCGGTGCTCCAGCATGGCCGCAATCAAACGACTGAAACAAGTAAAAGAGTAAAAAGAGTATATGTAAGTGTGTGTGTGTGTGTGTGTGTAAGTGAGAGGGAGTGTGTGTGTCTGTGTGTGATATGTATGTGCATTTGTGCGCATGCGCTTAGGTGGCTGTACCTTCCAGATATGTTCGTGTGTGAGTGCGTGTGTGACCGTTTTTATTATCGTGCGAAAAGGCTAAGTTCAGACTTGCGTTAAAAGTGTGTAGTGTTATAATTGTGTGCCGTTAAACTCGATTCTTTTTTCATATCTTAAGGCTTCCTACGATTAAAGCAAGTCAACCGAAGGACGGCTGGAATAAATGTGTAAATCTTAGAGGAGAATATGTTGAATAAAATCGTAAGTAACTGATCGTCCTGAATTTTCTTTTGCCCAAAGCCAAGAACTTTTCAGCACCCCACCTTGTACACAGATACGTACACATACACACATATACACACACATACACATACACACACAAACACACAAACAAACACACACAAACACACACACATAAGCACCCACACACACACACATACGAGCACAAACACCCACAAACACACACAAAGACACACACATACACACACGCATATACACGCGCACATACCCACAAACACACATAAACACACACACACATACACACGCAAACACACGCAAACAATACACACGCAAACACACACACACACGCAAGCTCACACACACATGCACACGCGCACACACCCACAAACACACGCAAACACACACACAAGCACACATACACACAAACACACAAACACACAAACACCCACCCACAATCACACACATACACACACGCATACACATACTTACACATACACACACACACACACACACATATCAATTTAATACGCAACTACGAAAGAGCTACTAATAGTTTCATGCTTACCAACACTTTGAATTGGCAAATTTATAAAACATATCATGTATCTCTACGCACTCTTCCGGGATTTGCTCATACTTTAGATATATCTAAAGGCCAGGACGCCGGACTGTGAGAAAATTAGAAGAAGAAAAATGGGAATACAAGGCGAAGGAAGTTGATGTGAAAAGTGGAACGAGAAGGAAGATAAGAA